>NC_036838.1:50290417-50294161 GCF_002910315.2 Salvelinus sp. IW2-2015
CCTCATGATGCCATCTATTTTGTGAAGTGCACCAGTCCCTCCTGCAGCAATGCACCCCCACAACATGATGCTGCCACCCCCGTGCTTCACGGTTGGGATGGTGTTCTTCGGCTTGCAAGCCTCCCCCTTTTTCCTCCAAACATAACGATGGTCATTATGGCCAAACAGTTCTATTTTTGTTACATCAGACCAGAGGACATTTCTCCAAAAAGTACGATCTTTGTCCCCGTGTGCAGATGCAAACAGTAGTCTGGCTTTTTTATGGTGGTTTTGGAGCAGTGGCTTCTTCCTTCCTTTCAGGTTATGTCGATATAGGACTCGTTTTACTGTGGATAGAGATACTTTTTTTCCTCCAGCATCTTCACAAGGTCCTTTGCTGTTGTTCTGGGATTGATTTGTACTTTGCGCACCATAGTGCGTTCATCTCTAGGAAACAGAACGTGTCTCCTTCCTGAGCGGTATGACGGCTGCATGGTGTTTATACTTGCGAACTATTGTTTGTACATATGGAAGTGGTACCTTCAGGTGTTTGGAAACTGCTCCCAAGGATGAACCAGACTTGTGGAGGTCTACAATTTTTTTCTGAGGTCTTGGATCATTTCTTTTGATTTTCCCATGATGTCAAGCAAAGAGGCACTGAGTTTGAAGGTAGGCCTTGAAATACATCCACAGGTACACCTCCAATTGACTCAAACGATGTCAATTAGCCTATCAGAAGCTTCTAAAGCCATGACATAATTTTCGGGAAGTTTCCAAGCTGTTTAAAGGCACAGTCAACTTAGTGTATATAAACTTCTGACCCACTGGAATTGTGATGCAGTGAATTATAAGTGAAATAATCTGTCTGTAAACAATTGTTGGAAAAATGACTTGTGCCATGCACAAAGTAGATGTCCTAACCAACTTGCCAAAACTATAGATTGTTAACAAGAAATGTGTGGAGTGGTTGAAAAACAAGTTTTAATGACCCCAACCTAAGTGTATGTAAACTTCTGACTTCAACTGTATATTGTTTTTTATATTTATATTATATTTGTTTTTATSTGTTTTTTTATCTGTACTGTTTTGTCTTTCACTTGTTGACTTTGGTGCAAATAAATAAAACCTTATACTTTACTTTAATCGTTAGGGCGAAGAAATTAGGCATTCATTTCTGTTGTATGCTTTTTCTCCCATCAACACCCACTCCCTGAACAGTCTATAGTCTAAAGCCTGGTGTAACCCAGTCTATAGTGTAATGCCTGGTCTATCTCAGTCTATAGTATGAAGCCTGGTCTATCTCAGTCTATAGTATGAAGCCTGGTCTATCTCAGTCTATAGTATGAAGCCTGATCTAACTCAGAGGGCATCTCCAGTTATAGTCTAACTGAGAGCTCCAGCGGAGACTCAGGCCTTGACCTGTGGGATTGCCCCACTGATGCAGCCACCGAGCCACACCATGGCTAGACACATTTATCATAGCATATCATAGTAGCTACCAGCACTGCACTGCCGCTGGAGAAAAAAGGGTGTAAAAAAAAAAGCTGTGTCCCCCCTGAGCTTTAACACAGAGCCCTGACACAGGGGAAAGGAGAAGTAGAGATGTCAAGATGCTATCTGCTGCCCTAGCCACTTTTCATATACAAATGTCCTTGTGTCAGGCCCTCGTTCCGAAGCCTAATCTACACAATCAGTGTGTGTGACAGAGGCAAAGCTGCAACAGACAGCCTATTGTAACTCTACATCTCCAGGAGCTTTATGTTGCCTGCCTGCCTGCCTGACTGCCTGACTGCCTGTGTGGAGCGCCGTACAGAGACTGACTGGAAATAAATGATTGGGGCTTTGGAAGGAACTCGTCAGAGGAGAGGACCTCTGTGTGTGTGTATGTGTGTGTGCCGCTGTGTTCAGCCCCACAGTGTATTGGCCCTCGTGCTTTAGGCACTATGAATGAACTGTCACAATGACTGAACTATGGTAATGGTGTTCCTTCTAAAACGGGACAAAARAGCAGCTATATGTAAGCTGTATGTTAAGTGGTACAGCCTATAAGATAAGGATTAAACAGTAAGTCACATAATGGTATGATGACATATACAGTAGAGATGGTGTTATGGTCCAATGAATGTGGTAAAATAAGGAATTGAACAGCCATCAGAATTGCTCTTAATTTGAGAGACGTTGTCTTTCTGAAGCTTATTTGGTGGAATCAACAAAATGCTATGTTCACAACAAGATGTTGAGGGGATTTTTCAATTAAAAGAAATGTCTATATTTTAAAAAAATATATAAATATATACAGTGGGGAGAACAAGTATTTGATACACTGCCGATTTTGCAGGTTTTCCTACTTACAAAGCATGTAGAGGTCTGTCATTTTTATCATAGGTACACTTCAACTGTGAGAGACGGAATCTAAAACAAAAATCCAGAAAATCACATTGTATGATTTTTAAGTAATTAATTTGCATTTTATTGCATGACATAAGTATTTGATCACCTACCAACCAGTAAGATCCGGCTCTCACAGACCTGTTAGTTTTTCTTTAAGAAGCCCTCCTGTTCTCCACTCATTACCTGTATTAACTGCCACCTGTTTGAACTCGTTACCTGTATAAAAGACACCTGTCCACACACTCAATCAAACAGACTCCAACCTCTCCACAATGGCCAAGACCAGAGAGCTGTGTAAGGACATCAGGGATTAAATTGTAAGACCTGTACAAGGCTGGGAGGGCTACAGGACAATAGCCAAGCAGCTTGGTGAGAAGGCAACAACTGTTGGCACAATTATTCGAAAATGGAAGAAGTTCAAGATGACGGTCAATCACCTCTCGGTCTGGGGCTCCATGCAAGATCTCACCTCGTGGGGCATCAATGATCATGAGGAATGTGAGGGATCAGCCCAGAACTACACGGCAGGACCTGGTCAATGACCTGAAGAGAGCTGGGCCACAGTCTCAAAGAAAACCATTAGTAACACACTATGCCGTCATGGATTAAAATCCTGCAGCGCACGCAAGGTCCCCCTGCTCAAAGCCAGCCATGTCCAGGCCCGTCTGAAGTTTGCAATGACCATCTGGATGATCCAGAGGAGGAATGGGAGAAGGTCATGTGGTCTGATGAGACAAAAATAGAGCTTTTGCTCTAAACTCCACTCGCCGTGTTTGGAGGAATAGAAGGATGAGTACAACCCCAAGAACCCATCCCAACCGTGAAGCATGGAGGTGGAAACATCATTCTTTGGGGATGCTTTTCTGCAAAGGGGAGACGACTGCACCGTATTGAGGGGAGGATGGATGGGGCCATGTATCGCGAGATCTTGACCAACAACCTCCTTCCCTCAGTAAGAGCATTGAAGATGGTCGTGGCTGGGTCTTCAGCATGACAACGACCCGAAACACACAGCCAGGGCAACTAAGGAGTGCTCCGTAAGAAGCATCTCAAGGTCCTGGAGTGGCCTAGCCAGTCTCCAGACCTGAACCCAATAGAAAATCTTTGGGGAGCCGAAAGTCCGTATTGCCCAGCGACAGCCCCGAAACCTGAAGGATCTGGAGAAGGTCTGTATGGAGGAGTGGGCCAAAATCCCTGCTGCAGTGTGTGCAAACCTGGTCAAGAACTACAGGAAACGTATGATCTCTGTAATTGCAAACTAAGGTTTCTGTACCAAATATTCAGTTCTGCTTTTCTGATGTATCAAATACTTATGTCATGCAATAAAATGCAAATTAATTACTTAAAAATCATACAATGTGATTTTCTGGATTA
>NC_036838.1:50294944-50318395 GCF_002910315.2 Salvelinus sp. IW2-2015
GTCAATGAATGTGGTAAAATAAGGAATTGAACAGCCATCAGAATTGCTCTTAATTTGAGAGACGTTGTCTTCTGAAGCTTATTTGTGGAATCAACAAAATGCTATGTTCACAACAAGATGTTGAGGGGATTTTCAATTAAAAGAAATGTCTATTTTTTAAAAAAATATATAAATATATTACAGTGGGAGAACAAGTATTTGATACACTGCCGATTTTGCAGGTTTTCCTACTTACAAAGCATGTAGAGTCTGTCATTTTTATCAATAGGTACACTCAACTGTGAGAGACGGAATCTAAAACAAAAATCCAGAAAATCACATTGTATGATTTTAAGTAATTAATTTGCATTTTATTGCATGACATAAGTATTTGATCACCTACCAACCAGTAAGAATTCCGGCTCTCACAGACCTGTTAGTTTTTCTTTAAGAAGCCCTCCTGTCTCCACTCATTACCTGTATTAACTGCACCTGTTTGAACTCGTTACCTGTATAAAAGACACCTGTCCACACACTCAATCAAACAGACTCCAACCTCTCCACAATGGCCAAGACCAGAGAGCTGTGTAAGGACATCAGGGATAAATTGTAGAACCTGTACAAGGCTGGGATGGGCTACAGGACAATAGCCAAGCAGCTTGGTGAGAAGGCAACAACTGTGGCAACAATTATTCGAAAATGAAGAAGTTCAAGATGACGGTCAACCACCCTCGGTCTGGGGCTCCATGCAAGATCTCCACCTCGTGGGCATCAATGATCATGAGGAATGTGAGGGATCAGCCCAGAACTACACGGCAGGACCTGGTCAATTGACCTGAAGAGAGCTGGGACCACAGTCTCAAAGAAAACCATTAGTAACACACTAGCCGTCATGGATTAAAATCCTGCAGCGCACGCAAGGTCCCCCTGCTCAAGCCAGCGCATGTCCAGGCCCGTCTGAAGTTTGCCAATGACCATCTGGATGATCCAGAGGAGGAATGGGGAAAGGTCATGTGGTCTGATGAGACAAAAATAGAGCTTTTTGCTCTAAACTCCACTCGCCGTGTTTGGAGGAATAGAAGGATGAGTACAACCCCAAGAACACCATCCCAACCGTGAAGCATGAGGTGGAAACATCATTCTTTGGGATGCTTTTCTGCAAAGGGGACAGGACGACTGCACCGTATTGAGGGGAGGATGGATGGGGCCATGTATCGCGAGATCTTGACCAACAACCTCCTTCCTCAGTAAGAGCATTGAAGATGGTCGTGGCTGGGTCTTCCAGCATGACAACGACCCGAAACACACAGCCAGGGCAACTAAGGAGTGGCTCCGTAAGAAGCATCTCAAGGTCCTGGAGTGGCCTAGCCAGTCTCCAGACCTGAACCCAATAGAAAACTTTGGAGGGAGCCGAAAGTCCGTATATTGCCCAGCGACAGCCCCGAAACCTGAAGGATCTGGAGAAGGTCTGTATGGAGGAGTGGGCCAAAATCCCTGCTGCAGTGTGTGCAAACCTGGTCAAGAACTACAGGAAACGTATGATCTCTGTAATTGCAAACTAAGGTTTCTGTACCAAATATTCAGTTCTGCTTTTCTGATGTATCAAATACTTATGTCATGCAATAAAATGCAAATTAATTACTTAAAAATCATACAATGTGATTTTCTGGATTTTGTTTTAGATTCCTTCTCTCACAGTTGAAGTGTACCTATGATAAAAATTACAGGACCTCTACATGCTTGTAAGTAGAAAACCTGCAAAATGTCAGTGTATCAAATACTTGTTCTCCCCACTGTATACAGTAGCAGTCAACCATTTTGGACACACTACTCATTCAAGGGGGTTTTTCTTTATTTGTACTATTTTCTACATTGTAAAATAATAGTGAAGACATCAAAACTATGAAATAACACACATGGAATCATGTAGTAACCAAAAAAGTGTTAAACAAATCAAAATATATTTTATATTTGCGATTCCTCAAAGTAGCCACCCTTTGCCTTGATGACAGCTTTGCACATTCTTGGCATTCTCTCAACCAGCTTCACCTGGAATGTTTTTCCAACAGTCTTGAAGAAGTTCCCACATATGCTGAGCACTTGTTGGCTGCTTTTCCTTCACTCTGCGGTCCAACTCCTCCCAAACCATTTCAATTGGGTTGAGGTTCAACTGAGGCCTGGACTTTCTGACGGGCCGCCCCCAGGTGGTGAGGGTAGGAAACAACATCTCCACCCCGCTGATCCTCAACACTGGGGCCCCACAAGGGTGCGTTCTCAGCGCTCTCCTGTACTCCCTGTTCACCCATGACTGCGTGGCCATGCACGCCTCCAACTCAATCATCAAGTTTGCAGACGACACTACAGCGGTAGGCTTGATTTCCAACAACAGCGAGACGGCCTACAGGGAGGAAGTGAGGGCCCTCGGAGTGTGGTGTCAGGAAAATAACCTCACACTCAACGCCAACAAAACAAAGGAGATGATCGTGGACTTCAGGAAACAGCAGAGGGAGCACCCCCTATCCACATCGATGGGACAGTAGTGGAGAAGGTGGAAAGTTTTAAGTTCCTCGGCGTATACATCACAGACAAACTGAAATGGTCCACCCACACAGACAGTGTGGTGAAGAGGGACAACAGCGCCTCTTCAACCTCAGGAGGATGAAGAAATTTGGCTTGTCACCGAAAACACTCACAAACTTTTACAGATGCACAATCGAGAGCATCCTGTCGGGCTGTATCACCGCCTGGTACGGCAACTGCTCCGCCCACAACCGTAAGGCTCTCCAGAGGGTAGTGAGGTCTGCACAACGCATCACCGGGGGTAAACTACCTGCCCTTCTGGACACCTACTACACCACATGTCACAGGAAGGCCAAAAAGATCATCAAGGACAACAACCACCCGAGCCACTGCCTGTTCACGCCGCTATCATCCAGAAGGCGAGGTCAGTACAGGTGCATCAAAGCTGGGACCGAGAGACTGAAAAACAGCTTCTATCTCAAGGCCATCAGACTGTTAAAAATCCATCACTAACATTGAGTGGCTGCTGCCAACATACTGACTCAAATCTCTAGCCACTTTAATAATTCAAAATTGGATGTAATAAATGTATCACTAGTCACTTTAAACAATGCCACTTTATATAATGTTTACATACCCTACATTACTCATCTCATATGTATGTACTGTACTCTATACCATCTACTGCATCTTGCCTATGCCGCACGGCCATCGCTCATCTATATATTTATATGTACAGTGGGGCAAAAAAGTATTTAGTCAGCCACCAATTGTGCAAGTTCACCCACTTAAAAAGATGAGAGAGGCCTGTAATTTTCATCATAGTACACTTCAACTATGACAGACAAAATGAGAAAAAATACAGAAAATCACATTGTAGGATTTTTAATGAATTTATTTGCAAATTATGGTGGAAAATAAGTATTTGGTCAATAACAAAAGTTTATCTCAATACTTTGTTATATACCCTTTGTTGGCAATGACAGAGGTCAAACGTTTTCTGTCTTCACAAGGTTTTCACACACTGTTGCTGGGTATTTTGCCATTGCCTCATGCAGATCTCCCTCTAGAGCAGTGATGTTTTGGGCTGTTGCTGGGCAACACGGACTTTCAACTCCCTCCAAAGATTTCTATGGTGTTGAGATCTGGAGACTGGCTAGGCCACTCCAGACCTTGAAATGCTTCGTACGAAGCCACTCCTTCGTTGCCGGGCGTGTGTTTGGGATCATTGTCATGCTGAAAGACCCAGCCACGTTTCATCTTCAATGCCTTGCTGATGGTAGGCTTTGTTACTTTGTTTTACTTTTTCCCAGCTCTCTTGCAGGTCATTCACTAGTCCCCCCGTGTGGTTCTGGATTTTTGCTCACCGTTCTTGTGATCATTTTGACCCCACGGAGTGAGATCTTGAGAGTGGAGCCCCAGATCGAGGAGATTATCAGTGGTCTTGTATGTCCTTCCATTTCCTAATAATTGCTCCCACAGTTGATTTCTTCAAACCAAGCTGCTACTTATGCAGATTCAGTCTTCCCAGCCTTGGTGCAGGTCTACAATTTTGTTTCGTTGGTGTCCTTTGACAGTTCTTTGGTCTTGGCCATAGTGGAGTTTGGAGTTGTGAGTGTTTGAGGTTGTGGATAGGTGTCTTTTATACTGATAACAAGTTCAAAACAGGTGCCATTAATACATGGTACGAGTGGGGACAGAGGAGCCTCTTAAAGAAGAAGTTACAAGTCTGTGAGAGCCAGAAATCTTGCTTGTTTGTAGGTGACCAAATACTTATTTTCCACCATAATTTGCAAATAAATTCATAAAAAATCCTACAATGTGATTTTCTGGATTTCTTTTTCTAATTTTGTCTGTCATAGTTGAAGTGTACCTATGATGAAAATTACAGGCCTCTCATCTTTTTAAGTGGGAGAGCTTGCACAATTGGTGGCTGACAAAATACTTTTTTGCCCCACTGTACATATTCTTATTCCAACCCTTTACATTTGTGTGTATAAGGTAGTTGTTGTGAAATTATTAGATTACTTGTTAGACATTACTGCACAGTCGGAACTAGAAGCACAAGCATTTTGCTACACTCGCCTTAACATCTGCTAACCATATGTATATGACCAATAAAATTTGATTTGATTTGATTACTTCCAACGTTGTGGCAAAATGGCTTAAGGACAACAAAGTCAATGTATTGGAGTGGCCATCACAAAGCCCTGACCTCAATCCCCCCAAAAATGTGTGGGCAGACCTGAAAATGCGTGTGCGAGCAAGCAGGCCTACAAACCTGACTCAGTTACACCAGCTCTGTCAGGAGGAATGGGCCGAAATTCATCCAACTTATTGTGGGAAGCTTGTGGAAGGCTACCCGAAACGTTTTGACTCTCTACTATTATTCTGACATTTCACATTCTTAAAATAAAGTGGTGATCCTAACTGACCTAAGACAGGGAATTTTTACTAGAATTAAATGTCAGGAATTGTGAAAAACTGAGTTTAAATGTATTTGGCTAAGGTGTATGTAAACTTCCGACTTCAACTGTGTGTTTTTTCATAGTTTTGATGTCTTCACTACTATTCTACAATGTAGAAAATAGTAAAAATAAAGAAAAACCCTTGAATGAGTAGGTGTGTCCAAACTTTCGACTGGTACTGTATATATGTCATTTAGCAGAAACGTTTATCCAAAGCGACTTACAGTCAAGCATGCACATATATTACATATGGGTGGTGCCAGGAATTGAAGCCACTACTCTGGTGTTACAAGTACCATGCTCTACCAACTGAGCTGCAATGGACTATGCTACAGAGGTTTATGTTGTCTGCTCATACCAACATCAGTTCAGGCAACACGGAATACCATGTGCTCCGAGTTAATAATCAGAACAAAATGTTATCTGGGATGTCAACATATGTGATCAAAACAATATTAACGTCTCCTCTCAAATGAGCAGCTGCTTTTGTTAAACAGATAAATGAAGAAATGAGGATATAAATTAATAAATATATGTGAGACAATTAGACAAATGAGAGAAGAATAATGAAGGATAACAGGCACATGACAGAGCTGCTACTCACTGGCTGTGGGGTGGGTTTGGGCTCCGTGGATTTGACGTGGAGATGCGTCATCATGGCTTGCAGACGCTCTTTGTCTTTCGCTAGCTGTAATGAGAAGGAAAAAAATGAAATCCTTTACGAACAGAAATCTAATTCTCTGTAGTACAATCCAACACATGATGTTCTTTCTCAGTGTTTGTCATATATACAGTAGGAAGTAGTTTTATAATATGCTAGGCTGATGTGATGATAAACCTTTGTGCATTTTGATACCTTAGTCGTCATGCACGAGTCTACCTTGCCATGTCTCTTCTTCAAGGTCAAACTACAAATGTTTTGTCTTAATTTGTTCACTCTGTTGTCGCAGAGAATTTTCCATTATGAAAAATGTATCAACGCCTACAAAAATGTTGATTAATTAGAATCCATATAATACAGTAGTTCACATTTCCTGTTGCTGCAGGATTATTTTCCTGCAGTGAGAAACTGTTCAAATTACGATAGAATATCTGTATACTCTGTGTCCCATTGCCAATAACAAACTCTGGATCTGCCTGCATGTCCTAAACTGTCCTCTCTGTTTTACAGTAGCTGCCAGGTCAGATTATAGAGATATGCTGGGTTAGGAGGAGGACGTGTCTGATAAATTCTCACTCTTTGAGTTGCTCTCAATGACACACAACCAGAGCGGAAATAATGAGTATGACGGTAGTGTGGTGCAATGCTTAAGGAACTGAACTTGTAACCTCATCGTTCAAGGTTACAATTCTGTTAATCATGAAACTTTGTACCTTAAGTCTACTGTATACAGCACATAATATGTTATACATAAACATGCCATTGATTCGAAAGCCTGCTTAGCAACAAGAAATTTGACAAAAATAGCAGTTAGTTAATGGCATGGTTTGTTGTGGCTACCTTTCAGTTGTAATAAAACATGTGCAAACCTTCCACAGAGACACCTGACTCCAGCCTAGAAGGGACGGTTTTATAGTGACCAGTTAGAAAGTGTTCAAACCCACCTCTCCACAGACCCATACCAACACACACTAATGGACCAACAGTGTCCCATCCATTTTGCCATAAGTGCATACTTAATGTACATTATACTTAATGTACATACTGATTGCATATTTCCAGGMTCCGTCTTAGGGAAGAAGTTCCTACCAGGCCACTCATACTGATGACTACATTAATATCTCTGATCGCCATTATTTGTGAGAAATTTTGCATCTTCCTATTCCAATAAACCCAGTCGACAGCCCATCGTCGGCTGCTGCCTGAGCATTTCAAGAAGTGTTTTATTGTTGGTGCCAAACAGTTAAAAGTAATAAATATCTTTAAAACCCAGTCAAATTCAAAATGTAATTATCTTCTCTACTTAGCCCCGGGGCCCTTCATATATCTTTGCCTGGCTGTCATGCATACATAACACATTTTTAATGACTGGTTACTCACAAATGTACAAAATCATTTCATTCTTCCACCCCCCTCCATGTGTGACCCATGGTTCATTTCTGCGAGACAAGGAGGGGGCAGTAGACAGAGGAAGTGTCAGGAAAGGAGCCACAAATATTTGGGGCGAAAACAAAACTGGAGACAATACCTGCAGTTCCAGCTGCTGTACAACCTGCATTTGCACCCGACACTGGGCTGTGCTCCTGTCGTCCAGGGCGTGCTCATTGTTGAGATGCCTGAGAGAAAAGAGAAAACAAAGATTCTCAGCTCAGTGTGTCTTCACATGGTTGAACTGCAGCCTTTTATACAATTTGACACAAATCCTATCATGCTTTATGTGATTACGTGATCTAGTAATTCCTCTGTACGGGTACTGTGGGAATAACGTAGGAATGTCTGGTGTACACACGCACATATAATAATGGGTAAAGACTGTGCAGATCTAGAAGTATAAAACTACCCAAATATTACCAGGATTTGTATAACAATATATGCATAACCTGAAAAGGAATAATCCTTTAAGCAAAGAAGAATGGAATCCATATTTCATGAGGTGGCCATATCTGCTCAAACTTAACTTCATAGATAAGAAAAATGACTTAAGAATTTCAGGTTGGTTTCATTTAGTAAATTATGCAGTGCTTCAGTGTGCACCCTTTCTCTTTAAAGATGGTACCATCCTTCTCTGGTCGGCACATTCTCCTTATTTTGGTGTATTTTTCGGTTAATTATGTCATCAAGATTTAGAGATCTCAAATGAAGCCAGAAGGAAAGGCAAAGGACAACAAGAAGAAGATAGATGGAATCTGTCAAAAACTTGCATTATGAATATAATTATGCATGATTATTTTATTCTGCAAAGATGTTCTCTTTTTCTGCACGTTTATAACTAATCTAAATAAGTAGCTTGCCCAGCAGCAGACAGGGTTTTTCCCGTGATTTATATAAAATGGTAGAGATAAGGTTCACAAGTGAAGGAAATATGATTGGAGGATTTTTATCAGCCTCTGCATGAATTACTGTTTGAAAATGCTTATGCAGGGGCATTTCATTAATCATTTAATCATAATCCGAGCAGGATGTTTGAACTGATTTCACAAATACCCTTTCATTTCACTACTTCATTATGCTCGCTAATGGATCCAATATATTATATATATCATAAATGATATCACATCTTCGGTGACCATATAGGTCACTGTCACTAGGCATGCCTCTATGCGCTCACAGTGGCGCCGGCGGAGGAAGGAATGGTGTGTGACGTGCCTGTCTTCTCAAATGCACTTTTTCTGTCATTTACTGCAAATCAAATGTAGCCAGACCTGACCGGTGCAGCAGCAGTGACAGGCCGGACTGATATGATGGCTCAATAAATCTAAAGGCCTCCCTGGCAATTTTGTTGTGGGCTGATTGCTTAACATACAGACAACACGTTTGTGCATTAAAAAACACACAGACACACACAAAACAGAGATATGTGAAGAATGGGAAAATGGATGGCATTCTGCTTGGATGTGAAGGTTTCGCTTCTAGTGGGCTATTTTCAACCTTGGGGAATTAAAATCTTTATGGAAAATACACTGCTTTTCAGATGGCCGTGTTATATATACAAATATATATATATGAATTACTGTATATATATATTCAGTATTTCAATTGTATTATTTTGACAAAAAGACAGAAATGAGAAAAGGCATATCTAAGGAAAGTGTAGACGAGAACCATGGCTGCTGAAATCAATTCTGTCCACTCTCAGCTTTACATTTATCTTAATTAAATAAAAGGCCATTTAATTAAGTAGGTTGGGAATTGAAACTGGTAAACATTTCAGAACGTCTAACTAAAATTTGAAAGAAAAAAAGGAGTAAGTAAAGACATTTGAACTTCAATTTAAACGGCATAGACCACATTTTCAATAAAGGGTGCCCTACGTGATGAGCTTTAGAATTTCTCTGTGCACAGAAACCATGCACCTTGCTTCTTTTCATCCTTTGTTACATTATATATTTTTTATTCTAATGACATGGAGAGCCACAGTGCATAATTAATGAAAATATTCAAATGAAATATTCAAATGGCTCCTAATGCAGCCATGCGAAGAGCATCTGGATACAGGGAGCTAGTTGGGGATACAAGGAGCTAGCTGGGGATATAGGGAGCTAGCTGGGGATACAGGGAGCTAGCTGGGGATACAGGGAGCTAGTTGGGGTTACAAGGACCTAGCTGGGGATACAGGGAGCTAGTTGGGGATAAAGGGAGCTAGCTGGGGATACAGGGAGCTAGTTGGGGATACAAGGAGCTAGCTGGGGATACAGGGAGCTAGTTGGGGATACAAGGAGCTAAGCTGGGATACAGGAGAGCTAGCTGGGAGACACGGGAGCTAGCTGGGGATACAGGGAGCTAGTTGGGGATATAGGGAGCTAGCTGGGGATAAAAGGAGCTAGCTGGGGATACAGGGAGCTAGTTGGGGATACAGGGAGCTTAGTTGGGGATACAAGGAGCTAGCTGGGGATACAGGGAGCTAGTTGGGATATAGGGAGCTAGCTGGGGGATATAGGGAGCTAGCTGGGGATACAGGGAGCTAGCTGGGGATACAGGGAGCTAGTTGGGGATACAGGGAGCTAGTTGGGGATACAAGGAGCTAGCTGGGGATACAGGGAGCTAGTTGGGGATACAGGGAACCAGCTAGGGATACAGGGAGCTAGCTGGGGATACAGGGAGCTAGCTGGGGATACAGGGGATTGGCATCGAGAGAGACTATGAATGTTGGCATGTGTCACTTTCTGTACTTTAAATGAAGCAGATTTTAAAAGCTTTCTGGCAGGATGACAGCCCCTAACATAAATTGACACAATAAAACAAGTTAAATAGACATTCCTTAAAGTCAGCTTTTTACATATCATTTAGGCTGCTTTCCTTTTTTATTGGTTTTAATTAGATACACTGGACCCGTTACTTTGGACCAGCCCGATGCCACATGTCCATATAGCTGACCATGTGTAAATTAGAATGTCTATTTTCATAGTTTTTTATAAAAACTATTTGCACATCAGTTAAAACCTAATTTTTTTAATATGAAATATTCAATTGAAAAAATCAATGATTTTTAAGAAACAATTTTTAGGACACGTGTTGAGAAATATGAAAAATAACATTGTCTACAAAAGAAGTAATATCCACCAAATAGTCTATTCTTTCTTAAGCAATTGTCAGAGAGTGTTGCGGTATGAGTCAGTTAGTTTTATGAGTGACAGAGAGAGGCAGAGGGCAAGAGTGCAATGCAGTGTTTCACTAGCTGTGACCTTTGAATGGTCACTGAAGAGGGGTTCTTGACCCTCACCAATCTCTGCTGTGAACTAGACCCCACCCCACACAGCACTGGATTGAAAACAGGAATAGGATTTGACCCTTTTTATTTTTCAAGATAGTGCATGTAGGCATGTTGTCTTTAAAATGCATAATACATATGCACACAGTTTAAAACACACTTCAGTCCATTGTTAGTTGTTACTGCTGGCATGCCGAGCTGAAATCTGGTTGACGTTAGAGTCCTCCTCACCTTTCCCACTCTCCAATACAGTACTCAGTGTTCTGCTGTCTCTTATACACACTCTCTACTGTCTCCTCCGGTTCACTTCCACCATATCTATCCACCCCAACAATCTTTTATGAAGGTGTTATTAGCATATGCCTGATTTATTGTTTGTTTGTATTTGTGATTCTCTTGGAGACGTGAAGTAAGCATCAGTCTCTGGGTTTCATGTGGAAGTGCTTAAGGGTTTCAGAGTTAACACCTTGGTGAGCTGCTCATTCTCCTGCCCTCTGTTAAACAAAGGCAGCTTTGTGGAGAATCTTCCAATGTTTTCTTAACATGTTCCAAGTAGTTTAGTCAGGCAACTAAAGTAAACAAGATGTTGCCATGATAACAACACTTGTAAAAACATAGCAGAGTGACTTAGATACTTTTTTCTAAGGAGAGCTTTACCTGGTGCACAGATTGTAATTCCTCTCTCTTCTATAAACAAAGGGTGAGGCAATGTCAGAATGCAATGCATAGTGATGGATTGAAGGGGACACTCACAAAACTGAAATGTTGAGGGAGAAAAAAGAGACATCTGTTTTTCTCATTTGTAATGAACAACTTGGTAAAATGTGTTATAAACAGAGAAAAAAACGACTCCAACTTTCTGTGATTTCTCTCTGTAAACTGAAATCCAAGGTAGCTCACATTATTATCATCAAAAATGATTTCAAACGTGTTTTGTGGTGCTGCAAACATTTTAGGGTACTTTTTAAAACCACCTTCTCTCGAAGTGGCTGGTTGCATACGATGAAATGAGAAGTTAAACACAGAGTAGGAACAGCAGAAGTGTAAGTGACCGTAAAGCTTCCACCTATCTCCTGTGTGTTTGTGAGGGACCTCTGTGTACTGTGACTGCTAGGCCCAGGATAATGGAATTGTGTCATATCTTGTTTAAAGTGCTACTAATCCGGGGCAACAGACACCCATTGATCTGCTGCCACAGCACAGATGTTTTCATCCTCTGTCTCTGTAGCCATGGTGGTGTTATGTGTTGGATTACCCATAGAACAATGCACACAAGTTTACTTAGTAAACCAGGGTTAGGCCTATACAGGGGATGATACAGTACAACGAAGGCCCAGTTCAAAGTGGATATGAATTAGAAGAAGAAGCCAAAACCCTGAGACTGGTTCAGTTTGAGAGGGTCCAGTGGACATGGTATTGATTGAGTTTGTTGATGAGTAGAACTACTGAAACTGACTAAGTACAAGACGTGAAAATAAGTTAGTTCTGGTGCTGTTATTAAGGGGTGAAATAGAGATACAGCTAGTTAGGCAGCTGAGAGACAAAAAGAGATTCAGAGCAAGAGAACGACAGCAGGAGAGAAGAAGAGAATAGCAAACAGAGCGAGAGAGAAAGAAAGCAAGGGAAATACAGAAAGAGCTGAGTGAGGAAAGCAAAAGCACAAATCCCTGTCCAGTGACAAGGACAAACATGCGGAGCTCCCTGAGTGTTGGCTGCCACAGATAAACATTCTCCCGTTGTTTGTTTGGGAAAAATGGCCAGAATCACCATGGGGACTGCACTTATCACATGAATTAGAGGCCCCTGCAGGGCCCAGTGGAGACCACACCCCATCACTATCATAGAGGAACAACAACACACCTAGCATCCACTCACACACACACACTCACACGCGCACGCGCACACACACAAACACACACACACACAAACAGTAAGTAACCCGTTGCACCTGTAGTGTCACTAAGCCCCAGGGGAAACATAGCCTTAATCGGCCCAAGAAGAGGGCCAAGCGGAGGGGGAACTTAGACAAGACACTGGAATGTCTGACGAAGAAAACAGAACAGTGACATGCAGCCTAAAAGCTATGAAACTTACTTCAGGAATGACTGGAAGTCCTCAAACACCGCCTCGCATCCAGGCCACTTGCAAACCCCGTGCCCATAGAGCGGGTGACTGTGGTGAGAGTGTTGGTAGTCGTCTAGCGTGGATCTGTAAGAGACAGACAAAGATATAAACACAAACATTAATTCCTACTTATTAACAGTGTCAGTGCGAACAATGTTTCATTGGCATGTTACAGAAGTACACCACTTAAAGTTGAGGATGTTGATGGGTTTGGTGAGAATTCCCCTTGTGTTGCCTCAAAACAAAAGCCTTCCTTTGAGTTGACCTTTGAACTGCGGGCAGTGTGAAATCAGTGTAACTTTGTGATCTCTGCTTCCTCTCTGGCTGGAGGGGGTGGTCCTTGTAGGGGCAGTCCTTGTGAGAGGGACCAAAAGCAATCAATATGTCATTATTTACTGTCAGTGATCCGAGTAGCTGCCCACTTTGATCCAGGCAGCCAGGGGTTCCCTAAGACCTTACTGCTGAACCCTTTCCCAGAACCCACCTGGAGGAACAGACAACAGGAAGCCCCCAAATCTATCTGCCAGCTTCCCTTCAAGCACAAACAGTAAACACCAAACACTCCCGTCTGCTAGCAATTTATTTACCGGTCAACGGACGGACCAACCGACGTCAGCAGGGACCAAACGCGCACATCGGAGGAGCGGCTTACGGTTTCACAACATCAGCTGTAAATACAACTTCCATATAGCATTGCAAGTCGAAGTATGATGCAGAGGCATGCGCGTGTAGAGAACGAGACAGTCTACCATATGGAGACAGGCACTGTACAAGCCACACAAGTGTCAGCTACAAGAGCCTGGGGAACTGTCCTGTATCACTACCACCTGTGTTTCTAGTGGCCCTGTAGTCTAGCACACCACTGCAGCTTACATACTGGCCCGTTCTGCAGGAGGCTGAGAAGGGAGAGGGCAAGGGAAGATTCATTAGACCCAAATCCTCACAGATTCATATGGAGATGCTCTGTGTGTCTTTTGCTCTCCTTAGGATGACTGTTAAAAATCCCTCGCAAAATTGAACCATTCCTAACGCATCCATCTGCAATGCATTAAAAATAAAGAAGCAAAGCTTTAACTCAAGAGGGTCGTCACAGGTTTTCTTGTGTTATAATTACTTGCTTAAGAGTTCACATTGTTCATAACATGTGATAATTGCATTGCAATTAGGGAGCAGTGAAGCATTCATGAATGTGTTTAACATTKAAAAAATCTGAAATATAAAAAATATATATGAATTATGCATATGCATTAAGACCTCTGTTTTGATACAGCTAATAAATAGATGGTAGAATAAGTATTATAATGACTTTTTTTAAAGAAAATGTGTGGACTGGTGAATGTAGCGCTGATTTTATATTTAAAGAGATGCTTTTAAAATGATTTCCGAGTAGCCCTGTTGGTTAATTGTGTATTAATAAGATATTGAATTGTCGAGTGTGTGCTGGGAGTCAGTGAGCACAGAACTCTGAAGGAGCTTGTGGCAGAAAGGCCCTTTTAAACAGCAGATGACTAAACAGTGGTAAATGACAGAATTTACACCAAATGAGCTACATTAGTGCAATAGGAGAAGTGCCTGGGATTCTGGGGGGTTCTCCCTATTGTGAGCTCATTCTCATTCAGCACTAGGAGAGAAAAAACCTCTCCTCAGCTCTCTCTCTCTCAGATCCTATGGTGGAGTTAAATGTGACTCSCACCCTGGGCAGGTCTGTCAGGATGCTATTATTGTCAGGCTGCCTGGGGGAAGATAACTCTAATGATCTTGTAACAGCAATGAGGGAAACCATGCCATCTGCATCCTGTATAGAATAGGAACAAAAAGCTTCTCTACCTAGACAGAACATGGCCAAATCTTCCAGGTGTTGTTTATCCGTACACACCAACAACACATAGGCATACCATAATGCCGGCAAAAAGACAACCACAGCACACAATCTGTCTGTTTTTGAGGACAGTGACTTATATCATCAACAAGGCATGATCCTAGGGACTATAAAGTACACTGGGGCACTCAGTGTGATTATTGGTAGCTAACAGAGAGAGGATTGATATTTCTACCAAGCTGGGTCAGTCTGGACATGGCCTGTCTGGAAAGCCAGTCACAACATGGTCTATCATCTCTCAGAGTGGGTATCGATGACTGCCTGCTCTTCTGTGGCCTCCCTAGGGCTCTCCAGACCCCCCGCCAATCAAGGGTTTACCCCGTAATTATTTAATTATAATTTTACGTGTGTAAAACAAATTAAAGGCAAGAAAGGGGCGTGTCGTGCCAAATCAGATTATTTATCTCCTTAACAGATTGCTGAGCTGAAGTCCCTGAGCTGTGGTTACTGATGGTTGCTGGGAWGTAAGTGGGCCAAATGCTATGTGAGAAGAATGTTCTCGCTCTCCCTCTCTCCAGCTCTCCCTCGCTTTCTATCTCCATCTCTCTCTGTCTCTCTCTCTCTTTCTCTCTCCATATATCTCTTTCCATCTCTCTATCTCCATATCCCTCTCTCTACACTCTTAGAAAAAAGGGACCAAAAAGGGTTCTCCTATGGGGACAGCCAAAGAACCCTTTTGGAACCCTGTTTTCTAAGAGTGCAAAGAGAGGGATATGGAGATAGAGAGATGGGAAGAGATATATGGAGAGAGAGAGAGAGACATAGAGAGAGAGACAAGGAGATAGAAAGAGATGGATGTGTACTTTTTCTCCATCTCTCTCTCTCTATCTCCATGTCTCTCTCTCTCCATCTCCATGTCTCTCTCTCTCCATCTCCATGTTTCTCTCTCTCCATCTCCATGTCTATCTCTCTCCATGTCTATCTCTCTCCATCTCTCTCTCTCTCACACAGAGAATGAGCGCAGCATAGGGATGGGGAATTTAAGTCAGATACAGATTGGATGCATTTCATTTAAATAAGCAAGTCATTGAACTAAGAGACCTGGCTCACAGGGGTATTTCTCTCCTCACATCCCAAAACTCAGACCAGGATGAATGACAGACAAACATGCCTTCACCATATTGGCGTGATTCAGTCAGGATCCCTGTCTGTGAGTGAGGGCTCTTTGAGGCTGCTAAAAGCTGGGGCAACGTCTCATCTGCGCCGGCAGTGATTGAATTTCTCCTCCTTCCTTAAGACGGAAGTGAAAAGGCTGTGAATAATGCCTGTGGATGCACTTAAGGTTTTAGTTGCAGGCGTCGCTGTGCCTGGGCAGATTTTATATGACACATGAAACTAACTACATGGTACTTAGGGCTAGCTGTAAACCAATCTGAGCCCGGGCGGGAATGCAGGTCCATCAGCAGAGTGGCTTGTTTCTGTTGCATGACAAAAGGACTTACAAAACCACATCAATTAAAAGTTCATTAAGTTCAGCGCTAGGAGGATGAGTGGATGCTCTCTATTTACACCCAGCCCAGGCCATTATCTAAAACCTGATTATTCAAATCCCTGGATTATAACAGACATTTCTCACAGCCTTGCATGGAATAATCACGCCACATAATATTTCCTTAATTTTTTATTCTTCCCAAGGATTCTGATTAGAATGGTGTCTGCATCATCAAAAGAGAGGAATAATATTCTTTATAGTTATATGATTTAAGCACATGGAAATTAACACAAGCAAGGATTATTGGTTGTATGAATTTAAATAAGCATCATGCAATGTTTAATAGGGATGTTGTAATGCTCATTTATGTCAGTCATCTATATTTTAAAGCCGGGTTTGGAAACCTTTTTTTGCCATCCACAGCAGAGAGACGGGTGAGAAATCACCTGCTTGGGTTTCTACTCTGAATATTCAACCCCAGATTGCCTCCTTCACTTGAACGTGTGCTAAACTGCTGTTGACGTCTTTTTTCATCTCTGACAGGGAGCGCAAGGCGTCGGGGGCAGGCTTTCACACACGTCTTCTCCAATGTTTCATGGAGCCTTCAGCTGGGCCTTGTTGTTTCTCTCTTCCCACTGATGGTTGTTGTTGTTGGTTCACATCTGAAGACGTGTGATGGAGGGAGCGTGTCAATATTTCCCCCTCCGATTAATCTTCAGCCATAGGGACTAGAGCACTGACTGACTGGCTAACTGACTGACTGAGCAGACTGGATGCACCAGAGCCTCTGGATACTGTCTGCAGTGAGCTAAGAGAGGTGTCACTGGAGCTTGCTGTGTGGTGTGTGTGTGTGTGTGTGTGTGTGTGTGTGTGTGTGGTGTGTGTGTTGTGTGTGTGTGTGTGTGTGTGTGTGTGTGTGTGTGTGGTGTGTGTGTGTGTGTGTTGTGTGTGTGTGTGTGTGTGTGTGTGTGTGTGTGTGTGGCTGGACAGTGTGTGTGTGTGTGTGTGAAAAGGACAGGGGGTTTATTTGAGTTTCCATGTAACGTGTAAGCGAAATATGGCCATTCTTGTGAGACATTATAGTCAAAATACTGATGTCATACCACTTGACCTAAAATGTCTCACATTATCTTGAAATAAATGTACACCACAGGTTCAAAAGTCGGGGTCACTTAGAAATGTCCTTGTTTTTTAAAGTAAGGAAATGTTTTGTCCATTAAAATAACATAAAATTGATCAGAAATACAGTGTAAGACATTGTTAATGTAATGACTATTGTAGCTGGAAACGGCAGATTTTGTATGGAATATCTACATAGGCGTACAGAGACCCATTATCAGCAACCATCACTCCAGTGTTCCAATGTCACGTTGTGTTAGCTAATCCAAGTTTATCATTTTAAAAGGCTAATTGATCATTAGAAAACCCTTTTGCAATTATGTTAGCACAGCTGAAAACAGTTTTTCTGATTAAAGGAGCAATAAAACTGGCCTTCTTTAGACTAGTTAAGTATCTGGAGCAAAAGCATTTGTGGGTTCGATTACAGGCTCGAAATGACCGGAAACAAATAACTTTCTTCTGAAACTCGTCAGTCTATTCTTGTTCTGAGAAATTAAGGCTATTCCATGCAAGAAATTGACAAGAAACTGAAGATCTCGTACAACGCTGTGTACTACTCCTTAACCAGAATAGAAAGAGGAGTGGGAGGCCCCGGTGCACAACTGAGCAAGAGGACAAGTACATTACAGTGTCTAGTTTGAGAAACAGATGCCTCACAAGTCCTCAATTGGGCCAGCATCCCGGAGTCGCCTCTTCACTGTTAACGTTGAGACTGGTGTTTTGCGGGTACTATTTAATTAAGCTGCCAGTTGAGGACTTTTGAGGCGTCTGTTTCTCAAACTAGACAAACCATACAAAATCAGCCGTTTCCAGCTACAATAGTCATTTACAACATTAACAATGTCTACACTGCATTTCGGATCAATTTTATGCTATTTTAATTAACAAAACATGTGCTTTTCTTTCAAAAACAAGGACATTCCTAAGTGACCCCAAACTTTTGAACGGTAGTGTATGTGATGAACTAGTATCCTATAATCAGTAAAACATATAGCATTTATTTGCTTCCAAATAAGGCATTCCAAGTTCCCTCATTACGATTGAGAGCAGTGTGAGATCTCCACTACCACCATAGAACACTATCTATCTGCCTGTCTGTGTTTGAACCCCTCTTCACCTCCCTAGGCTTGATGGTTTATAGTGCTAAACGTGTTTTCATCTGCAGTGCTTTCATAATGACACATAGGTTTTGATCAGCGAAACACAAGTCAGATGTTGTGCAGTGAGCTCATGACGCCTGGAGGCTCCTCACCAGCAGTTCAGAGATCAGCGCCTCAGTGCAAGAAAACAAGTCAATGTGTTGGATGCCAAATTAATTCCTTCCTTAAAGACACAGCGGCTCAGGGAAATGTTTCTGAAAACGTACAGATATCACGTCAAGCATCCAGTGAAAAGAGTAGTTGTCTGACATAGATTTTACATTGTATCAACATACTTTTCAAATATTTATAGTGTATTTTTTACATCATGTAATATTAAACAGTCTCTGTTTGACATATTCAAATTAACGTTGGAATGTACTTGACTTACCTAATATAATGATAATTACTATTTAAATAAAGAATACAGTCAATGAACTGTAGTGTCTGAATTGCTCTGCGTCAATATGTTTGGAACGCCACACCTACAGAAGGCTAGTTGTCATAAACGTCACTATCCGTAAGGAAAGCGAAGGTTGCAGTGTGTGTGTGTTTTTCTGTTGTTGAGAGGACGTTGGTAATTTGAATTGTATTTAACCAAACAGAGCCCTGCAAGTCACAGCTGCAGTTTCCTAAGTGCAACTGAAATAACAGCACCCTTGACCCTCTAATTAATAGTGTGCTGATCCCATTTCCATTACTGCAATCTAAAGTCCAAATCACTCCCTCGCTCCCAGGTGTTTCACTGCAATTCCCAGGTGCATTCTGACACACAGAACAAGCTTGTGTCTTAATGAAAACAGTAAGGTACTTACAAACTATAAATGAATATTCATCTGTGGGCAAAGCCCTGTGGGAACATGTCCATCAACTTAGGCCCCTTCAAGGAATTGCAGTTTTAAATGGGGAATATGTAGGCCTCCTGTTTTCTTTATTCAAAGATGACACTAGAGAACGTCACACATAATGAGTTCCAGTTTTGTTTCATAAAGTAGAAAGGACACATGTATGCCTAGTTGCACCCCAGTTTAGAAAAAGAGGTCAGATTGTGGCAAATGTCATAATCTGTGGTTGTTAAATCAATGAGCAGGACATCCTTAGTGATACATTCAGTCACAACCCATTCCCTGGAAATATAAAACCTATTGTGCCCAGCGTATTACACTGAAGCTGTTGGATCAGGAGGAAGAGGACGACAGACAAGAGAGAGACTCACCCTTCTCTCTTCAGAGAATGGCTCATGTACTGTCCATTGGTGGAGGCGTGTTGGTTGAGGAGGGGCTTCTTGGGGGGTTGTGGCGAGGACAGGTCCAGGCCGCGGCGGCCGTTGCTGTTGCCGCTGTTCTCTTCCTTCAAGTTCGTCACCTCCTTCCACAGCTGCTGAAGCTCTGCTGGATTTATGCCTGAAACAAACAAATTGGATAATTAAATCAATTAACAGCTAATCTAACTCTCCTTCGTCACATAATTAAATCAAAGGGTCTGTAAACAAAGCTGAGTATTAATGAGAAAATATCCCACTAGAGGGTAATGCACTGAGAGCGCTTGTACCCTCCCGCTCTCTCTCTGTGATCTGAAGCGTGTTTGTATACACAAATCCCTGGCATTCACACGCATTTCATGCCCACAGTAAATAATTAACATCCAGACAAGGCATGAAATCTGAATAATCACCATCATTTCTCCTACAAGAGGAGAGGCAGAACACACACAAAAAGTTTACAATAGCAATGTTACAACCAAAACAGCCCACACCCCCCCACCTCCTTCAGAAACAGGACCCTGGGGTAATATTCTGAAAAGCGCATTAATGTGCAAAATACTTAAAGCTCTGCACCGCCTCCAATTGACACAGAAGACTTAAACCTCGTTTAACGAGTCAAGCACACTGCAGCTAACACAGCAGCCTTCTAAAGAGAAACATCCCTTGAAGACAGAAGACATTTTCTTGTGTCGGAACACATACACAGAGAGATCGTGTTTTCTGTGCTGCTGTCTGACAGCCATCCTGACACCCTGGGCCACATTGGGGAGGAGGAAGAATAATGCTGTGTTTGTACACCCCAGTTTCCATGTCTGAGAGAACCTAGCCATTGTTTGCACACAATGTATATGTGTCTGTATATATAGTGTCTGTTACCACTAGCAGGACAAGCCTGCTTTCATTTGACATAAATAAGGCAAAAGCTGATAAGAAAAATTATATTCCGCCCGTGAGGGTATGTTCTCTAGCCGTTTGTATTATGGTTCAGAAATGTATTTGGTTAATCCATATTTTTTATAGCATATTAAAATATCCAATATGGGAATGTGTGCACATTTGTGAATTTAATAGGAGCGCGATGGGCACYACCACTCGTTTAACATTACAATTAATTCAATCTATTCTCAAAATGAGCAATGGCAAATGAAAGATGATTTGCACATGCTTATCTCGGGTGGGTTTATAGTCTCCAGATGTTTTATCGCTCGCTCTATAGATACCAGAAGTGGCCCTTTCAAGCGTCAGATCGTAATACATTTTGCAAAATGCTTAGTRTTAATATATTCCTGTTGTGGAAAATAACTGTAAGATGAAGATCTCAATAAGATCAGCAAAAATATATTTTATTTGATAAGCTACAAAAGATTTTAATTATGCTCGTAATGGAGAACATTGGCCTAATGATGCGAAGGGACTCCAGAGAGACGCAGGGGCTAAGAACTGTGAAATGAGTCTGATAGGATTGCTGTAAATTCACACTAGATCGTTTGCATATCAAAAAGCAGGAAATGATTGCAGGACAAATCAATAACCTTTCCACGTGCTCTCCTCTATTCTGCCTGTCCTGTATTCTCTCATTCTCTCTTTCTGTCTTACTCCTTGATGTACCTTCATCGAAGGACACAGCCCTGACAGACAAAACATGCCAAATGATTCTGTTTGCACAAAAGCATGCTAATCCTACGTTTGTTGCTTCTCACTTGTCTTATTAAAGGCACGTTGTTCTTTTGATGGAGGGAAGGATCCTTGGAGGGAAAGTTTTCTATGATGATGGTTTGTCTGGATGGGGAAGGTCACTGGTAGAGCGAGTGTCCTGTGCTTCGACAGCGGGAACAATAATTTCCCCCCCACTTTGTGCCCAGTGACAGTGGGCGATGTATTTTTAGCCTGTGTGGCTGACAGGGCAGCCCACTCTCCCTCAATTACCAGCCAGTCCTGGTGACCCCGACACCACTGTTTACTCAGATGAAACAGCTCCCATAGACTCCTCTGATGACAGAGGTAACGGACTGGGACCAAGCGGTCTCCTTTATTTCTCTCTCTCCCCCTCTATCCTCCACTCCCACGCCCTTCTCTTATTAAACTACCATGTCCTCATTGGATCTCTGGAAACCGAGGGTCGTTCAAGATAACACCATGAATGACAATAAAATGTAGTGCTATGAAAATCTCAAATAGTATTATATTCTAGGTTTGGACAAACAGCTTTTTATTCTACCTGAGAAGGCAGCATCTGATTTAAATGGTAGACATACAGTATAACATACAGTATAACCCTGATGTCTAAATCTATGGTGGACATACAGTATAACACTGATCTCTAAATCTATGGTGGACATACAGTATAACACTGATCTCTAAATCTATGGTGGACATACAGTATAACCCTGATGTCTAAATCTATGGTGGACATACAGTATAACCCTGATGTCTAAATCTATGGTGGACATACAGTTAACACTGATGTTCTAAATCTATGGTAGACATACAGTATAATACTGATCTCTAAATCTATGGTGACATACAGTATAACACTGATGTTCTAAATCTATGGTGGACATACAGTATAAACCCTGTGTCCTAAATCTATGGTGGACATACAGTATAACACTGATGTCTAAATCTATGGTGGACATACAGTATAACCCTGATGTCTAAATCTATGGTGGAACATACAGTATAAACTGATGTCTAAATCTATGGTGGACATACAGTATAACACTGATTCTAAATCTATGGTAGACATACAGTATAAACTGATGTCTAAATCTATGGTGACATACAGTTAATACGGATTCTAAAATCAACGGTAGACATACAGTATAATACGGATCTCTAAATCTATGGTGGACATACAGTATAACCCTGATGTCTAAATCTATGGTGGACATACAGTATAACACTGATCTCTAAATCCTTTTTTGTATACCTAGTATTTTCAAATGCAGGATTGGTTAATCCTCCCTTTTTCCATTTTTCAACAAACCTATTCCACACACTATAGGTTAAAAATACAGACAAGCACTTTAAAAAATGTATGTTGTTGGAACATTTGATTGATCACCGTCCTGGCAACTCAATTTTACCTCTGCAGATAGCTTAGGCACCCAGACAGGACTTGATCCTCAACCTTTTCCTGTCCTTGTACCTCCGTACCCAGGTGACCATGTTCAAGCAAGCAGAATGTAGATTTAAGGTGCATAATGACATCAGTTGCAGGCCATCATCCACAGAATAAAAAATAGCCCCTATGCTTTGGGCTCTTTCAACTCTGCTGTTGCTTTTCACACAGAGCCAATACCATGGGGGGACGGTGACACCGCTATTAGTTTATTGTTCCATCCGGCAGAGACCTCTGGTGCACCACTGTTTATGTTCCTGTAATCACCGGCCTAGTGATATGCACCCCTTAGGCCTAAAATATGTTAACTCCTAATGCTGCAGGAACTATTACCAATGTCGCGCTGCTGGCCAAATCAATCACTGACTGGGGGAGCGTATTACCTGCCGCTGTCCCTGATGTGCCGCTGCTGCACTGAGAACGGCTTCGTACTTCGCCACATTTTTTGCATTTGTCTTGTCACTGTCCCATTGCCCTCTCCTGGACAACTTAACTGATGTTCTCCAGCGATGAGAGCTCAGTCTGTTACAGTGCAACCTGGGAGGCCATGGAGCCACAAAACACACTTTAGCCAATCAGGCCAGGCACGGAGAGGGGGGAGCAGCGACACATGTGCACACGCATGCACATACACACACACCTGGCAGCTGCACCTGGGAGAAGGGAGAGCGGAGTGTACACTGCTATCTCACTCACTCTCCACAGGTCAAAGGAAAGGCTTTGGGGGGAGGAGGGGAGGTGGGCGCTGGATCAAATGTATATTTATGAGAGTTATATCCTCCCCAAACACATTGTTGTAATTTATAACAGATATTGTCTGACCGCTTCCAAGACTTTGAACATTAATGTCAAAAGAATTTACCGCGAGAGAAACAAATTAAAGTCCAGATAAAGAGAACAACTGGTTGTCATCCAAGTCACTCTTCAAGCTTCTACTAAATGACTTCCTTCACTTCTGGTATTAAATGACTTCCTTCACTTCTGGTATTAAATGACTTCCTTCACTTCTGGTACTAAATTACTTCCTTCACTTCTGG
>NC_036838.1:50320237-50330645 GCF_002910315.2 Salvelinus sp. IW2-2015
GACCATTTGGTGTTTGTTTTGGACCATGGTGGTTATGTGTTTGGACCATGGTGATTATGTGTTTGGACCATGGTGGTTATGTGTTTGGACCATGGTGGTTATGTGTTTGGACCATGGTGATTATGTGTTTGGACCATGGTGGTTATGTGTTTGGACCATGGTGGTTTATGTGTTTGGGACCATGGTGATTATGTGTTTGGACCATGGTGGTTATGTGTTTTGGGTGTTATGTGTTTTGGAGCAGCAGAACACATTCTTTCTGCAGTGCTGCTTACTACGTGCTGAATATAGTAGATTAGATCTCAGCTCTGTAGGTCTCGGCTGCTGATGCATGAAAGAGTTTAGTGATGTGGAAAACAGAAAGGTCCTCAATAACTTCAAACAGTCAAGCAGAAAATGTGTAGAATAGGAAGGGAAACTCAGCCTGATGGTAAGTGTTTTAACAGCTGTCTTACCGTCAATGGTTTCCAAGGGCAGGCTAGCCAGGATCAACTCAGTAAAATAGTGAAACCAACCAACATACTGTGTGGTAAGGTTCAATTCCTCATTTCAGTTTGTATAAATAATAACAAAGAGAAACGATACCTTATTTGTATCTTAAACTGTCATCTGACAAAATATGGCTGAACCAACCAAGCGTGTATGGTTATAGTGTCCTGTTTGCTATTAGTCATGCTGTGAGACAGCCTAAGAGATATTTGATGACACTAAGCGTAAGCAAACAGTCAACAGGATGTCCAGTAACTGTTGTGCTATTCCATAAAGAACAGTAAACTGCCATCTAACTGGTGTAATGCTTTACTCAAAAGGGCGTGTGTGTGTTTGCCAGATATCCAAAACAAGGTCATTCATAAGCGTACACTAACAGGCAGCACACCAGTGGTCCACGCCTGTGCCTATGGCAATCGTCAGATTCCATACACAGTCCAAACAATAACATGATTGTACAAACCCTGTTTTTGTTTGCCCATTACCTAAGTTCCCCAGCCCTTCCACTTTATCGCCTTATCTTGTTTTTTCAAAACTGTTTGTCTTAGCCTGGAATGAATAGTCTATGTCATGTTCCAAAATGGTATGGAGGCTTTGTCATAGGGCTGCTCCTTAAGAAAATATTAAAAACAAATAAAGAAATAAACTTCCTGGCTAAACAACAAGCATTGACTCACACCACCATCCACATATGGGATATTTCACAATGAGAGGTTAAGTGGCAGTTTAGTAACAATGAGTATGTTTATGTGCACACTAATAATTCGATATTAAACTGATTATGGCAGTAGGCTGCGTATGGCATTAGTCATGTAAACACCTTACTCTGCTTATCTTAATCGGCGTGAGGTCAAAATCAAAGTAAGCATACACTGCTTAAAACACCTGGTTTTCTGAGCAACTCTTTGAGTTATTAGGACATGGAAACAGCTGGATTGGCGTTCCAGCTGTGTATTTGATCTGCGTATGTGCTATCACAGGGAGCGCAAAGGAAAGTGAGTTGGGAAAAACTGAAAGTACGCATCTTAGAAATACTTTTCACATACAAACTTTACATGTCCCAACTCAAAAAGGCTTCGCAAAAAGAACATGTTTGCTGTGGTACAACATTTATGCTGATTTTCAGCAGCCTCATTTCAGATGTTTCCATGGAAACAGGATTATTAAGGAAATCATTCTTCTTGCAAAACATGTAAATAAACATGTAAACATTTAAATAAACATTATATTAATCTGACGATCCACAATAATGGTATTATTGTGTGCATGTAACCATACTCATTAGTTCCACTCTTCCTCTAGCCTAAGGAGGCATTTCCCCCTGGTCAACACCCAGTATGATGTAATTCTAAGGAAAATGTATGAATGGAGAGACCAGAGACAGAGGCTGGAGGGGAGAGAGCATATCTACACCATGGTAGTCAAAGGGGAGGAACAGGGAAGATACACAGTACATGTAGTATAAATAAAACAAGGGGGTAGATGGGGAACACTTCTAACAAGAGTTAGAGGGCACTAAATAAGGTGAACACTGTAGTCAAAGCAGATGCAATATGATGTTTATCATTGGGACAAGTGAATGTAGGGTATTTTAGAGCTTGTGTGTGTGTGTGTGTGTGTGTTTGTGGGGAGGGTGCTGGGGGAAGGTGTGATACGCAGTATAATCCCGTGTGGAGGTGTGTTGCGCAGTAGAGTAGAGCACTGACCCTGAGTGAGCGAGTGCAGGGGCAAGGTGGTCTGTCCAGGCTGGATGGTGAGCAGGCCTTGTCTCTGGAGGTTGAGCAGGTGCTGCTGCTGTAGCTGTTGGACCTGCATGAGCTGCTGCTCGGATGAGCAACTGCTGGGCTGCTGCTGCTGCTGAGGACGACACACACACACACCACACACACACACACACACAACCACACCACACACACCACCACACACACACACACACACACACACACACACACACACACACACACACACACACACACACACACACACACACACACACACACCACACACACACACACTATAAGCAAACAAACACACAGGACATGCGTAATCCAGGGCAAACAAAAAATACATAATTTTCAATACTTTTACGGACTGTACATATTGATGAACACAGAAACAGACAAGTTCTAGTGTGTGTTCATATCACAAAGAACACATGATGATACAACGGACAAAACACATGCTGATCACAGTGTATACTGTATGCCTGAACATTTGCTTTTGCACAATAGGCCCTAGTTAATACATACAACATACAGATACAGTATGTTGCACGCACGCACACACACACACACACACACACACACACACACACACACACACACACACCACAACACACCACACACACACCACACACACACACACACCACACCCAACACACACCACACACACACACACACACACACACACACACACACACAATCCCAATTGTAACACATCAAACCCTACCACTTAAACTCAACACATTCAGCACACTACAGTATGTGGGTTGTCTGAGCACACTTCAGAACAGGTGCAGTATATGTCCCTCTCTCTCTTAATTAACCAGGAGTGGGAAGGCAAACGACAAACAAATGAAACAACATAGTTTAATCCATCATAATAGAGCCATGGGATTTTAATTACACCTATTCATAATCAGCAAACAACGTGTGACTAAATCAAAATGTTTAATAACACACGAGCTAGTCTCACAACTCTCTCAGGCGTGCACTAGTAGTTGCAGCAAAGTAGAATGAATCATAAAGTGACTGAAGATCAAGTCTTGCTCATCTTACAGCACTACATCTGCATTCTGAGAAAGTATGTGTCTTTATTGAAAGACGTATTTTTGACTTTAACTTTAATAATTGAATTTGTATATTTCACTTTTTATATTTAACTCGTCACTTGCTAGGGAATGTTAATATAGTGTTCCCATGCTAATAAAGCCCCTTGAATTATATGAATTGAGAGAGAGAGAGACCAGAGCAGACAGAGAGAGGAGAGAGAGAGAGAGACACAGAGAGAGAGAGAGAGGGAGAAGAGAAAGAGAGAGAGACAGGAGAGAGACAGAGAGAGGGAGTGAGAGAAAGAAGAGAGAGAAGACAGAGAGAGAGAGCGAGAGAGGAAGAGATAAAGACAGGAGAAAGAGAAGAGATAAAGACGAGAGAGTGAGAGAGATAAAGACAGAGAGTGAGAGAGAGAGAGAGAGAGAGAGAGAGAGACAGAGAGGAGAGAGAGAGAGAGAGAGAGAGAGGTTAGTCAGGACAATAAACAGGAGGAAATGATCTAATATATCCCCAATCTTTTCCAAATCAAAACAAATGGGTTACAGTAGGTAAAGAGGAGTGGAGGAGTGACCCCCAGTCTCAGCTTCACCATTAAAATATGGAATATTATTCTAACAACAACTGGAGATAATGATCAATCAAGACAAAGCTCACCGTGTTATGTTTCTATGACACATAAGGACGGCCAAACAAAAATAACCTGGGAGAGGGCAGATATTAGGCTGTATATGAGTACACAGCGCCAATTTGTCAAGGCGGGGTGGGGGATTAAAAGCAACCCGGGCTGCCAAGCTGTGCAACCGCACCCTGTTACCAAAACACAGGATACACCACTATGTTTACTTCTCACAACTGAGCGCATACAAAAAAAGGTCTTGGTGCAACGCTGCTGTCAGTCCCACGGCAGCGCTCAGGAAACCGCTGAAATGATCAGATATAAATGTTCCCCCCTCCCGCACGTCCTGGTCTGCCTGTCTAAAAGGTCTTGCGGGCGGGATCCCCTCCCCTCTCCCTCCCTCCCCTCCCCTCACACGGCCTCCTGCCAACAGGCCTGAACACGAGTACAGTACAACTAACTGGTCTATGTTAGAGGGCCTTCTCATTACAAAAGGTCAAATAGGGGCGCTATCTTGTCCTGTTTCACATGTACAAGTGTGAACTGCGAAATGGAAAAGTGTTTTTTTTGCAAGATCCACTTCCCTGAGACACCTCGGAGAGTGGGTCACGGCCAGGGATCATAACGTAGTCTGATCAGGGGGATTATGTAGTGGAATATTCATGGGCTCTACATAAAGCATGGGGCTAGATGAGAGGGTGCATTCATAACACCTATTTATGGTTATGATATAAACTATATTGAGATTTGAAGCAAATTGATGAAGAGCTCAGCAGGCTTCAGTGTAATTGATGATGCAAATAGCCTGATTCTCCCATCTAAGAGCCTTTTTGAAAGGGTGTTGATTTTCAAAAACAGAGTATGTAGAGTTTCTTGTGCTTCAATGGGCATTCTCTGTACTATGTAGCTCCCGTCTGTCTGACAGCATAAGAAATGCTAATGTATACGGGGGGAGTTCACAGGGAAAATGTTTTCATCAGTGCTTAAATAAATATATGGGTGGCTTTTTAAATGCAACTGAATTTAACTTCTCCCCTTCAGATTTCTTTCTTGTGGTCTCTTCAGCTGACAGCAGCTCCTGTGCTCTCCCAGCGCGAAGACACATTAAAACCCGGCCATAACCAAATAAGAGGTTAAAGAAGTGGCACGAGAGAACAAAACAGTTCCTGACAAGGATAAAAGAGTGGCAGTGGCAGCCCTTTATTGTCAAGCTTCAAATATAAAGTTAAAGATCTTTGAAAAACTAKATTTTGATGTCTTTAAAATAAAAGAGGCACAAAGCAACAACAGGGGGTTATTGTCTGCCTGCCACAGGGGAGTTGCGGCGTGATTCTTATTCTGTCTTTTGATGGTTGTAGCAGCTAGAAATGCAATAGAAAGGGGAAAAAAGCAACACATCGGAGAGCAGAAGGAGAGCCTCTCGAGGCGGCATCCATTTCCTGTGATCATACATAATACACTTCAAAAGATCTCCGTTCAGCTGATCAATTGCACCTCCTTCTGACTAGTACCCCCCTCCCTCTCAAACCCCCCAGCTCCAGTCGTGTTTACATCAGATGCCACTTGGTGACAGGCCCTATCTGAGGCCGAGGAGCTCTGCTGTCACGTTGATTTATGGGAGCATCACACCACAGCTTGTCCAAACTGAAGCTTGCAGTTCATTAATTAGAGAAATGGGACTTTGAAGTCGGTAGCTTCAACAGTGTGTGTGTGTGTGTGTGTGTGTGTGTGTGTGTGTGTGTGTGTGTGTGCGTGCGTGCGTGCGTGCGTGCGTGCGTGCGTGCGTACGTGCGTGCGTGTGTGTTTTTAACATTTGGCTTCATTTATATGCTTTTTTCCCCCACCCTCCCCAAACGTGGCTCTCAGATAGAAAATTCCCTGATTGTCTTTAAACTTCTTTTGACCGCACAATAATAATTTATTTGTCCAGAGTGATGCCTGTATCCGCGAGTCACTAACACGCATTGAGCCGCCGCTGATGAGCCAGTCCGGCTGAACTGGGGGGAGGGAAGGGGAGACGGGAAAAAGGAGAGCGTGGGCAACACAACAAAGCTGGGAGCGTACTGATATCTCACAATTACACACCTTCTCTGCCCGTTTCATTTGCATGTTAATTACCAAGCAAGCCTCTCATATTTCTGCCTTTCTTTTCCCTTCCTTTCAGTATTTCCTACAAGGGGGTGAAGGGCACTCTCTATGTTGTAAGACACTTGTTTACTGGAGAGACAAACAATTAAACAGCAACAAAATGTAGTTATTTATTTAATTGCCTGAGAAGCAGTACGAGCCTCAGCCCCTGGAATGAAGAGGGATTATCAGTATTCCTGGTTTATTCAGTTATTACTGGTATTTACCCATCGTGCCTGACATGCTAATCAGAAGCAGAACTGCACTTGATTCTCTCTCTCATTTTTTCTTCTTAAAAACCACAGCCTCTGAACAGATGGTGAGAGGGAGAGAAGACATGCCTTCCACACTCTGCTCTGAGCTCTGGGCTTGGCTGGCTGAGGATCGTACCACCGGGGCAACATACGAGTTGAGTAAAGCGATGGCATGCATAGCGGCGGTGGAGGTGATGATGTCATCATAGTGAGCCTACCTCTTTACTCTGCTTGCCCGCATGTTGCTGCTGGAGGAGCTGGAGGTGGAGCTGTTCCTGCTGCTTCTTGTAGAACTCTTGGATTTGCTGCTGCAAAAGACATGGGAGCTACGTCTGAGTGACAGCTCACCAACCAATCAATCCATCAGGGCCAAGCTAAACTCAGCAGTGGGCCGCGGGGATACTTTCAGCACTCTGGCTGTTCTCTATTTGATACAGTCAGATGTTCAGAAGGAACGCCAGTGCACAGTATGGTGGTTGGTGTGAGGAAGTTGATGTGTTTTATGGACAGTATGAATGTCCCGTGTGTTTACCTGTTGTAACATGAGGGCCTGTTGCTGCTGCAGGAGCACCTGGAGCTGCTGAGGGCTCAGGACCTGCTGCTGGAGTATCTGCTGCATCTGCTGAGGCGTTATTACCTGGGGTGTCATCATAGCCACTGACACTGGAACCTATGAGAGAGAGAGAGAGTGGGGGTGGGGGGGTGGGCAGAGCAGTCACTAACCTGGTCTACTGAGACAGTGGTGTAGTATATGACTGACATAGCCAGGATACATGCTTTATAGGACTATATGACCACAGCAAAGAAAGTGAGCTGGAGGACAACAAGCAGAGACAGTATAGACTACAGCAGCTCAACCAGACCACTTGTCAGGAGTTACACACACTATAACAGCCACTGAAATGAGAGCCCAGGATAGATCCTCAACCCCTCTGGTCTGTACTGGAGAAATCACCTGGAGTGTCATCACAGCAAGAGATGCTACACCCCCTGAGCAGTAATGACACGATACTAGACACAGGAGTAATGACAGGAGATGGCCTGCAGTAAGCCTGTGGAAACTCTACAACAGCCCCCCCCCCGACCTTCAGCACAACAGCCCTGTCCAGACAGACACACACAACCTAACACTAACAGGCTGTCCAAGGTTTGATTGTTTCTGTTGAGGTGATCTGCTACTACACCAGCAAATGCAAAGATAGGCCACACACTGTAGGCTACAACGTACCTGTGTACATAAACCATGTCATTTCATTAGAATATTGTCAACGGCAATTTATTTAATGTACAAATAAAGCTGCGGCGCCATGACAGGAGGAGGACACACATACTGACACAGGCCCCTAACTAACTCCAACAGAAAGGTGTGAGTGGATGACTCTTCAAAACAAGTGATTTGTTATGACACTGAAAGAACCCCACAGTTCCCCACAGTTGTCAGGCTGCCTTAATTGCTCTGGCGGCTTTGTGGCTTCTCAGAGTGTCTGGATGCTGCCACTCACTGCTGTGATGTGCCATACCATTAAAAGCCCTTTTCACTGACATCTTAGTGACAAACAGCTACTGAGATGTACTTGATAGCCGTCTCACATTTGCAACTGTTAACATGTCGCGGTGTGTGTGTATGTGTGGTAAACCCGTGCTCTGCGTCTCTGAGGCTGATGTCGCCGGCTGATAGAGCGGACATTAGAGCTGACAGTCAGTCTTCACCAAGGTTACCCAAATTGTACTGTGACCTSATAGCTAATGACGGACCTTTGAAATGTCCATGCATCTCTGAATGTCATTTAGCTGTTTCCAATCTATCTAGCAGGAGAGGCGTTCGCTGGTACACGCTGCATGCATATCACCTGAATCATGTCCCCCACTAGAACAGAAAACAAAAACMAAATGGGTCATAATGAGCAGCTTGTACTCTCACGGCACTGGAAAGTGTAGTAGCGTCAAACAGGACGCGGTGGCGCTGACGCTCTCTGTAAACCTCATTGAGAGCTGCTCCYCGCTGCGAGATTAGAGGTGTTTTGTCCTCCTGTAGGGGAAACTCGAGGAGGTCACGCACCACCCAGGACCCAACGCACTTAACATTTCTCATTTTCAGTGGGAGGCGACGAGAGGATGAAAATGCTATATGAATTCCTCCTGTATTATGTCTTAATATGCAGTCCATCTTGACTTTTTCACATGGCTTGTCCTGTCATTTGCATAGCCAAGACCCCCGTTCCTAATTTCACAGTCATTATGCACTGATGTCCTTTTTTCTCAGCATCACTCATTTTGATCAACTATTTTGAAGGTCAACCGGGCAACATGTCTCGCTACAGTATAAGCCCTTTACGTGATGCGATAGATATAGAACTGCCTCAGCACCACTAACAATTACCTCACACACCAAGGATAAATAATAATGGATCTTCTTTGATGCTTTACATTACATTACATTAGTGAAACTATCTACTTTAGATTTGACTACTTTTATTGTCATGTTAGGGCAGTAAATGTAACCAGGGTTATTTTCACATGTAGTTAACCATTTGTATTATGCATKTTTGATAGTACATGTTTTATAGAGTCTAACATAAAGATCCAGCGTAGAAAAATAGAATTAACACTTTTTACACATTTTACACCATTTCACACTTAATAACTGACAATTTCATTACAAATTGGATTGGAATTTCATTAAATTAATTTCATTATTTTTACACCTTGAGCAGCACATCCTCTGGTTCAAGCAGCCTCACACCTTTCTTTGTCATGGAAGGGGGGTCTGGTCCACTGTAACTACCCCTAGACACCAAGGGATGGCAGGCTGAGCCCCGGCAAGCGGCTATTACAGCCCACATTTTATTACACATTACTACTGAGGTCATTAGCAGCAAGAAGGAATGTACGGTTCTTACCTATTGATCATTGTAACTACTACCATTTAATCCAGTGTGTTGAATGAGTGAAAATCTGACTGAGACAGGGGGCTATTGAGGGGAAGGAGCACTTTAAGTGAAAAATGTGGCCCCTGGCTGGTGTATCATGCCTATTTAACACAAACACAAGACGCCACTCTCCATTTAGAACGCTCTCCATATGGCATACTCACTTATTTCTGGTTAACATCACGACTCCAGATGATGCACAGAAATATATGTACATCTGAAGAGAGTCTGAGGGAGAATTCTGTGTCGGTCTGGATAATTCARAGAGAACTAATACTAGGAGAGTTTCTTTGAGCAGCTACTTGTACACCAATATGTGGGTGTGAAAAAGAAGACATTCTGGGCATGCCAGAAACAGCTGACGTTTATGAATTTCAGTAAGGTGTGGTACTCTCCAGGTGCCTCGCGTATATWAACATTAAACCTGGAACATTCTCACACAGCTGCAGTGTGAGTAACTAACACAATCACACACACACATAAGCATTCAAAAACTCAAACATGCACACACAGGCACTTAAAGTCCATACAGTATGTGTGCTCAATAAATTGTAGCGCATGGTTGTACAGTACGTAATTACAACGATATAAAAAAAATTATAAGAATATTTTTAATCAAATATGCAAACTGTGACAGTTTGAATTGTCACAGTACAATCCAAATACAGCAGTAATAGCTCATGTATCTGTCATTATTAAAACGGCAGCTGAACTAACAACAGGCTAGCCACATGTCAAAAATATTATATATTTACTACACTTTATCCTCAAACAACGCATTTTTCTTTGACTGAGAGAGGTTAGTGTACCAGGCAGCGTCTGATGCCGTGCTGCCTGGAGAACAGAGCAGGAGCGTGTTCAGAGTGAAGGTAGGCCACAGCACACAGTGATGGGAGCCTCTGCTGCCTTTAAAGTACACTACGCCAACTTCTCTTTGTGCGTCACCACCGAGAACAAGCATGGAAATGATATTCTAATGAGGAAACATCGGCCACACATCTGACGACGTCGGGAATTCACTGATTCACACTTAATGAAGAAATAAGACGCTTCTTTTCAACCAGCGTTTCCCCCCAGAAGCCAAAGGTTTTCAAGCGGTGTGAGAGAGAGCAGAAGACGAGCGAGAGAGAAAGAGAGCGAGAGAGAGAGGAGAAAGAGAGCGGAGAGCGAGAGAGCGAAGAGAGAGAGAGAGAGAGAAGAGAGAGAGGAGAGAGAGAGGGA
>NC_036838.1:50332359-50437037 GCF_002910315.2 Salvelinus sp. IW2-2015
TCAGTTGAGATTTAATTAAGATCACAGCCTTTAAAATCCCCTTCAAATGAAAATGTACCCAAAGACAATGCCTGACATCCTCATGCAGATTGTTTCCATACTCTGCACACCAGCAACGCAAACCTAATCCTTGTTTCCATGACGGCAGACAAGGGGCCACAAATTGTGTAGGCTTTTTTTTTACATTGCTTGTGCTGTTGTCTTTTGTGAGTCAGAAAAACCACGTGGCCAATTCATAATAATAAAAAGGGGAGAAGCCAGCAGCTGGTTCACAGAATGTGTGAAAACCATCCAGAGATAAATCTAGATCTAACACATATGCCTCCTCTTATATCTGCATACAGCCTACTGAATCATTCCACAACTACTTCCACAAAGAAAACATATATTATGTTATTTGAGGAGCACAGCAGTAATTAACACAGTATCACATAATGCTTTCTAGTAGCAGAGCAGGACAGGACAAGTGGCATATATAGACTAGTTTATTTTGTTACACCATATCACTGTCTATACACCATGTAGCCTAATCATACTGTTAACATACTATCTCCATACTTTGAAATACATAACATCTTTTGTGTTGACAAAATCCACCTATCTGATATAGAGACACTGTGACCAAGAGAAATGAGCAGTAATGTACCTAACGCAACAAAAGCTGTTTTCATGTCAAAACGTTCCTCAATCCAGCGAGGAGTCAGGAGAACAGCAGAGAGCAGCTGGTGGTTTTCTATATCACCGGTCAACTATTCCCCCTCACTCACTCACTCACTCACTCACACAACAAAGCAGTGGCCACTCCTGTAAAGGATATCCCAGAGCGCTGTGGGCTCTCGCTGGCTGTCGGCTGCCACCATGCCCGCTTCTCTGGGTACAGGGTAATATCTGGTTGCCTATGTCATGGTTTAGAAATGACAGGTGCTGGCAGCCTCTTGCCTTGACAGGCCGTTGCACAAATAATGGCCCTGCCTGAAAGGGCTAATGCACTACTAATGAACAATAAATCAACTTTGATTACAAAATGTCATCCCAATCAGCTCGCACTCCAGCTCTCCCAAACTGCACCCCCAGCCCAGCCAGTGCAGCTGCACAGCATTACAGTGCACACTGGCTGTTTAGGCTTCATTTTCCTCACATCTGATGTTAACCTCCACCGGCCCCTCTGCCAGACAAATTCACCCTCTCTCTCTAAACTCTACCAGTACAGACACACCCTCTCATCGCCGGGGCTGTTCAGACACAGTCTGGAGCTCAGTACAAACATGGCAGAGGGGGTAGAAGGMGAAGACATTAGCCTCAAAAGTGAGGAAAATGATTTTTTTTAAGCATGTGTTAATATATTAATTGAAAATGTTGTTGTTTTGGAAGACTCTGAAGGCTCTCACATTAAAAGTTCAACCAGCACCACAAAGTAAATAACAGTCCTCTGTCTAATATCTAAGGGGTGTTTCATGGGGTTCAAATCTACCACCAGGGAAGAGAGGGAAGTTGGTGTAGAAAGGTTCAACTTTATCTCTCATTTCATTCTCCGCCCCCTTTACTACACACACGCATGCAGGAGCAAGCACACCCACGTATGCATGTGTTCACGTGCGTGTGCACGCACACAAAAAAAAATGTTTCAGGAAAAATGTCAGTTCTGACATTTCAAATGATTGAGTCTGGCTAAAATGGTTTCGTAGTGGCAGTGTCAAATATAGAGTTGTGCCTCCCTCTCCCTTAATTTCAAGTGACAGAGTGAGGAGAGGATCAACCCCCCATCACCTCGCTGCCTCCTTCACTTGACAGGGACACTGTCCATAGCCTGAGTGGGAGCCAGGTCTGACCGGCACACACACACACTCAGCTCACAAACACACACAAACTGTGAATATCTCATGTATAACTAACAGTAAACAATAACAGCATGCCCTACTGAAGCTGAGGGCTACATGTGCTTGTTAGTAACACACTGGGATGCAGAATATATGAAATAATAATATGTGATAAACAACTTCACAGCTAAAATACAAACATGTCGCACAGCCTTTCCTAGAACTTTCCACATCTTAACAACACATACTGCAGTAACAGAGCCTGATGATCTGGTTAGTACAGTGTAAGAATAAAGAAACAAACATAACTAGAATCCTAACTACAGTATATCTAAACTGGCATATGAGCAACTTCATGTAAAGTGTTACCTTAAAGTAAAGTGTTACTTAATGTAAAGTGATGCCTTAATGTAAAGTGTTACCTTAATGTAAAGTGTTACCTTAATGTAAAGTGTTACCTTAATGTAAAGTGTTGCCTTAATGTAAAGTGTTACTTAATGTAAAGTGAATCTAAATACACAAAATAATACACAAAACATTTGAACATTTCATTTGTTGAAGGACAATTCAGCAAATGAAAACCATATCTCTGAATGGCATCAGCAACTATCAGCAGGTAAACACAAACATCTAAACAACACATAGCCTATCTTTAAAAACACAGCATCTCCCCACAAATCACAAAATACTTGTAGTGTAACAGCCTTCAGGGAAAGCCTGTACTCTGTCCCTATCTACAGAACACACTAAAACCTGGATCCATTCTCTCCTTAAACAAACTGCATGACAAAATTAACCAATTACAATGATAGAACATCAACAACAGATAGACAAAAGCCCCCATCTTTTCCCTGGACAAATGACATTGTCAAGTTTTATACAAGAAAGCTGGCAAAATTGCAGAATCAATCATATTGACAAACCTGACAAACTCCATTTAGCTGGCAGGGTAAACAGAGAMCTGGGCCGTGCAGTGTGGAGTGGAGCGGAGAGGAGCACGATGGAGAGAGAGAGAATGAGAGGCAGGAAGGCAGGCAAAGAGGCAGGCGGACACTGCTGTGCTGTGGCGTCTCCAGCCTTCCTCGGGATACAGACAGATTGCACGCACAAGGTTGCTCCCTGGCTGACAAGATACAAAACTACCCAATCAACCACGCCCTTCTCCACCAATCACAACCAGCCCCCTAAACATAATCAATTCAAATGGCCTACACAATAGGGAGCCTCAGGCTGAGCTGCAGGTGAACCCATGCCTTTGTGTGGGGCCCCTTGGAAGAAAAATACACAGTTGACGGCTGTTAACCCTTTGACCTATTGAAACAATGGATGCCTAAAGAAAAGAAGCCCTTTAATTAAACAACAGATAAGTAAACACAGCTATACAGCTGAAAGAAAGAAACTAGCCTGCTATCAGACACTTTATTGTTCTGGTAAATGGAATTGTTTACAGCGTCAGGACAAAGAGTCAAATTCACTTTATATTCTGAGAACAACAAACAGCCAACAAACAATTGAGATGCTTTGCTGATTTTTTWWATTTGTATTATTATTTTGTTTGTTTGTTGGGCAATACCATAAAAAAGCATTTCAGTCTAAAATAAATACCTTTTAATATAAATGTTTTTTTGTGTGTTTTTTTATATTGTTTTATGCGTAAGAAACAGCTTTTCCATTAACTACATAATTTCTTTATTTTTCAAGATATCACTTGTTTCTTTTTCCAGATACCACATTATCGTTTTCCAGATACCACATCTATTTTTTCCTGATACCACATCTATCGTTTTCCAGGGTATCTTTAATATTTTTGCRCTTTGTAAAAACAAGCAAAAAACTCAATGATCTACCAAAATACATGATTTTTCCTCTGATTACTAATATCACTTGTTCTAATACTTCCCTACACAACAGATACTACTCCTGCCTCTGGTGCTATCACTACTACTCAGTCACGATAATAAGAATTAGCTGTCTTAATAGAATCACATGGTTCAACAGCCAGTATATAAACGAGAACAAGGGGAAACAGGACCCTGCCCTCTACTGGACATGTATGAACTGCACAAGAGAGAGAGAAAGGAGAGAAATAAATATACCCCAAAAAACTATTATACATACATTTTTGCTCTTTTTTGAAATAATAGTTTTTAAARCATGATAAATCTGATTATAGTATCTGAAAATATACTATTTAAAACTATTCAGTTCAGTTTGAGAGGAATCAAAAGGATGAAATACATTCAGACACAAATACTAAGACGTTCAAACAAACCTTTAGTCAGGATTAACATATAACTCAGTTAATTAACATGTTAACATGCACAACACATTCAAACATGGCCATAAAAAAAACTGTTCATATCGATGTCCATAAAAGCTTGGCTAAGGATGAAGGAATGCTCATAGAATACGTACATTCCAGAACACAAATAAACACAGTCCATACATACAGTAACAAGCCACTGCCCTCATCTGCTAATAACTAACAACAAGCTTTGTTAAACTGGGTGACCTATATAAATAATTGACTGGGAGACCTCAAGTGTCAAAAGTGACAATTCCAATACATATCTTAGTGAATAATAAGCGAACGAAGAAAAGGCTCTGTACTTTCTATCTGACACACTCAGAGGGCTCAGACAAAGACGCACGCACGCACCACGCACACCACACACACACACACACACACACACACACACACACACACACACACACACACACACACACACACACACACACACACACACACACACACACACACACACACACACACACACACACACACACACACACACACACACACACACACACCACACACACACACACACACACACACACACACACAGTGATCTCGGCTCTGGCCACTCTTCTCCCCAGCACTCTCCCTGGGGTGGCATGTCGGCATATTCTCAATAAAACACCTTCTCTAAGCAGTAATAGGCCACTGTTCTCATTTCAATGCTCCCAAAGGCCTCATGATAAATTTAGCAGACATACAGTTCAAGCCTCCCCTCTCTCCCCCTCACACTCTACTCTTCTCCTCCTCTGCCTGAGCCTGCACTGTGTACAGTAATTACACATAGGTGTGTATCGATGTGATACATATATATTTCTTCTCTAAACATATTTTATCAACACAGAGAATCATCAATATCCTTGAGCCTTCAGTTTTAACTTTCACCCATCCTCTTCATGATGATCCAGAAAGAATTATTGTGCTTATGACACAGTGAGATGACATAATAAAAGACTCAATTTCCTGCCTGTATTACATTGAAAGTATGAGTTAACGTCTGGTCGTCTAACTAGGGTTTGTTCTGGGGTTAAAGACAATGACAGCTCCCATATACAAACACAGACGGTGAACAACATAAAGGGGTGTAGACTAAATTCCTTCTAAGCCATATCAACAAGGGTATACTAAATAACTAGATATGTCCAACTCATGTTACAATTAAAATTTAAATAATAACTGTATTTTTTTTTTTAAAGATAAATGGTCAAACCTTATACCAAAAGGAACGTGTAACCTMAACATTTATCATGAGAAAACAAACATTGTTGGGTTCCCTCTGAGAAATGGAAACCATTGTTTKCAGACCCAGGCGTCTTCAGACCAGGGGTGTATTCACTAGGAACCAAACAGAAGCAAACGGAATGAAATGGGGAATAACCTACCTGAATTTGCATAAAAGTGTTTGCAACTGTTTGCTATTGTGTACACTATTGATTACACCCCAGGTGAGTGACTTCTCGAACAACAGCAGCTCTATGTACAGTCTTTGCTGGTCTAGCCTATAAGGTGTATCTGAAAAGACAAACTTACTGGAAATTCAGAATCTTTCTTCTGAGTTTTGGGTTGAACTAATGTGTACAGACCTCTTTAACTCCTCTCTCTAACCCCTGACATCTGTACTTTAGCCTCATCTGAAATGGGAAGGGTTATTGGCCAAGGTGAACTCATWTTAAGTCATGCCTGTTGCAATGTGTTACAAGGATGTATTATGTTATTGGTTTCAGACATTAAAGAACACATTGTGTAGTCTGTATTTGCTAAATATTTCCTTGAGGTGATATGCCAGCCAGCGCAGAACGAAGTTTGTGTTTCTTTGTGTTCCGTCTGCTGTGGTTTTCACTTAGTCAAAACAAGAACATCTACAGCGATGTGCAACATAAATTCAGGGGGGTGGGGGAATTTTGTGCCGTATTCTTTCATGATTGATTCATATAGAGTTCTTCTTTTGAATCAGACACTATATTAAGAAGTACAGTGCCTCATCATGACATTTTGTTCAGGAAAAAACTAATCCTGTAGATGAATGATGCCAAATGAAATGAGCAGTGGAACTGTCATCTCTATCCTACAGGATTTATAAAAGACACGTCTGGGAGCTATGATTACATCTAAAAATACTTAGTTAGAGTACATTTTGGGCGCACGAGTGCATCCATGCCAACTATTTGGTATCCAGGAACAAGTCATAGTTACATGATTTACCAGGGTGTGGACTATAAACATGTACTCTTCAGTGCCCAACACAAATATAGATGTACATATATCTACGGACAGTMTCATTCAATTCAGAACATCTCTAATATATGGTTTTAGGAACGTAGACCCTCTCTAAACAGGGTGAGTAGATAACACTAACTGAAACTATCAGTGTACACAATACACTAAAAAGCWAAATTAATCCTAAAAAGCATGCTGGTCAGTTAAGCGTCAGTTATGCTGGTCAATTAAACAGGCTGGTCAGTTATCCCCCTGGTAGTAAAAGTCCATCCAAGTCAATCTAAAACTTCAGGACCTCGTGTCCCTAGAGAAGCACACAATACAAATAGATGAACGAGTTGTGTCGTGAACATGTTCGTTACTGACGTACTGCTTGTTGTATTGATGTGATTTTCGCCTGGTTTATATTTAATGTGCCTGTTTGTCTGATACTGATGTGTTGATGCAGTTGCCTTGGTCCAGGTCTCTCTTGAAAAATATACTTTTATCTCAACAAGACTAACCTGGTAAATAAAGGTTAATTAAATGTAGAGATGCATGAGTGGATGTTTTTGATATGGCTCTTGGTGTTTATTAATGCTCTGTCCTTACAGTCCATGCATCCACCCATTACCCACCAAAAGGGGGAGTGAATCATTTCAAACAACACATGGCTGAAATCAAGATACTGTGGCGGAGAATGATTCAAAGATACAAGATTGGGGGGAGGGGGAGACAGGGAGACAGGGCGACAGGGCGACAGGGAGGGGGATAGAGCTTGAAGGGAAACATCAGTCCTCAGAATAAAAAAAGGTCCTGCAAATGGCAGTGGCTTAAAGCCCTGTGTCTGGAGTCCGGAGTCAGACCGACAGTCATCGCATGGCTGAGGCTCACTAACAGGCTGAAACAGACTGCCTGGAAATACAAGGGATGACTTCATTCTGACAGAATGATCCAAACCTGTTTCTAATATATACAGTACACATAATACATTTTTATGATATGACAAGAAAAACAAGCGGTGAAAAAGACATCCTGATCCCTGGTTACACACGGATGCAGGGATCAGCTCTGTGCTGATCATTCCTGGCATATTAAATCACCTCAAAGACAGAGACACACGGAATCATGCACATACACACACGCACAGATGTATGTGATTTGATTTTGAACCTAAAAACAGTGTTCAACTGTGCTGTTGAACCTGAAAAATATTGATGTCTCTTAGGTCGTGTTTACACTTGACACTTACATGCGACTTCTGCTATCAGAATACGAAGATCGCATTGAAAAGACCGGTCTAGACGCACAAAAGTCGCTTTGTGTTCAGATCTGGAAGTGGTCATGGATGCATTGTGTGTGTATTTCTCCTCAGTCTGGACGCAATCAGGCTACCGAAAGCGCATACAGTGGGCAATGTCATCGGCWCTCCCACAAGTATCCAGAAAACGTGTTTTGGGACCGAGAGGCACCTTTCATTATAATGTTGGAGGAAATATGTTCTTAGTGTGTAAATGCTAGCCAGCTAGCTAATAAATAGAAAATATTTTGGCTAGAGTTAAGCTATCCCGTTTGCAATCCCTTTAGCATTGCTTGCTAGCTTTCTGGCTAGCTACAGAGGTTAGCTGGCTAGTTAGCTACAGTAGTTAGCTACTGCCATCAGTTGTAATTTTATGATCATATTTAGCCTATTCCACCGTTTGRAGAATGCATACTGCCATTTGAATATAGCGCGGGAAAAGGGAAACTGGACAGACTGTGGACACTGTAGACACATTTGAATGTACAGTAAGTGTAGATGCATGACTCGTTCGGAATTCCATGATCAGAATACTAAAGCTGCCTGAACTGTGAAGTCTAGACATGGCCTTAWAGCACAGTATCTGTCAGAACATTCCCATTTCAATCCTCATTCAACACTAGGAGTAGGCTTGGTTTCTGCTTACTGACCACTGAAAGGATTATCCATCCACTCTGGTCTTGATTGTCTGAACCTGAACGTGTCTGTTTAAAACGAACAACTTGGTTCATTTGGGGTGAGGTTCACAGCTTGGGTGCTCATCACAGAGAGGCTGTGTCCGCCTCAATTGTCCCGTTATCTCAGCTGGCCTTCCTCCGTTTGGCAGGGAGCCAGAGTGGGCCGAGCCCGGGCTCATTGTCACCTCACCTAGCCACGGTAGTGGGCCACGGATAGCACTCCGAACCACAGGGCGGCTGGGCTGCAGGAGGGAGCTCCTCGGAATGCTGCCTCTGATTGCTTTAGAGCGCTGGTGGAGGTCCAGCCGGCAGTCTAATGATTTACAGATTGGAGCACTGTGGTGTACATGTGTCAGGACGATGCCATAGGTCTACTACAAACAACAGTAGCAGAGCAAGCTGGCGGTTTCTCCTCCCCTGTCAGAGAGAGGTGTGGCCCCTGCATTCTGTCACACAACACTCCCCCAAAGACCACAAATGAAGGATATMAGCGGCGGAGGGGAGGGGGCCAAAACTTAAAAGGCTTTCATCATGTAAAACTGAAAATACATTATCWATTGACCTGGAGATGCCCTCTGTAAAACAGAGAGGGGGAGAGAGAGAGAGATTCACCTGGCAGAAATGTACGGTAGATAATGGGCTCATGTTTTTTCCCGTCTTATTTCTGAAGAATAACAAGCACTGCTCCCTTGATATCATGAATATGTTCAATGCAAAATCTATCAGAGGATGCTGACAAGATGACCTATCAAATGAATCATGATCATTTCATTTAAATATTAAAAGGAAGCCAACGCATCATTTCAGTGAAGAGAGGAAGTCAGGAAACCATACAAAAGCAGTTTCTCTTTTCTTGTTTTCCGTTGCTCGCCAGCTTCAAGGACTCAGCTTCAGTAGAACTAAGAAAGAAGTGATCTTTACAAGTTGCTTTCAGAGAACACACAAAAGATTCAACAAGGGAATTTTTTCAGTAGTCTGCCGCCCTGTGTGACGCATTTGCCTGTGGTACAAACAATCTGTCTACAACCAAAAATATAATAATTATAAAGGGGGATAGGTTATTTGTCAAGGCCATTAACATGATCTGTTTTTAGTCCAACTACACAAACATTCTCAGGATTGTATTTTCTGACCTGCTAATACTGGCAACTAAAAGTCAACTTTCTTAATGGAGAGTTCATATATAAAAGAGAGGCTGGCTTGCAGCCTACAGCACCTCCCAGTACCTAATAGTACTAGTGACATGAAAAATGAAGGCCCATCAAGGCCACCATCCAGACCTGGAACAGAACAAGTCTAATCTAGGCATTACAATGATGGCACTGGAACCATGTTGACATAACATCTTCAGCCCAYTTGCATGTCACATATTCCAATGTAGGCGCTGGGTGCCTACCCAGGAACCCTTGCAGTGTGGKATAGTTAACTGAGCAGGCTCCAAAGCAATGCCACAAACAAGCCTCTTTTTTCCCCTTCTTCCTCCGCGGTGCGAGTGGACTATCAGCGAGGGTCCGACAGTGTTGTGCCTAATGACCTKTTTCTCCACTCCTGATCCTGCGGCTGGCATAATTAGTTACCTGGGGCTGCAATCCAATTTGAAGTGATGACAAGAAAGTGATCCATGAAAAAGTAATAAGTTAAATCCAATTTCAGCCAGCCTCTAATTAAATGCACATGGAACTAATGAGTCAAACCCTACCATTTCACTGATAATGCTAATTAGCGGGGTGGGAGTTGCTCGCTCTCGTCCCGCGCCACTGTAGGTGTGAAGCGCGAGGTAAAGTGGCAGAGACTTTTAATTACACGTCATTCTGTCAGTAATTTACTGGCTTTTTGACCAGTTAAGTATGTTAAGCTGCTCTCCAGCCTGCTAACAGCTGTTTGTATGATTTAATATGATGGGAAACAGTAAGCAAGCAGCACATTCAGTATCTAGTCTACACGTTACATTGGGGGGTTTGGAAGTAAAAACACCCCCTCTTCTTGGAGATATAAAACCAAACAGCCATTTCATGCTGATCAAGGATTCTCCTGCTTGGTTTTTCTCTCCCCCTTCTATGCAGGTCATTTTTTTCAGATGTTTCAGATATTATGTGCTTCATTATTTTTGACTTGAATGAAATGATTTGGAGTGAGTCACAGGGCTTGTGCATCTCTCTCTCTCTGTCTGTCTAATGGGGATACTGATGAGATGAATAGGTCTTCACCACAGAMAGATCTTCACAGCTCTACACACATCAGGTGGCAGCTCACTGCATATCTGATACAGTTGAAGTTGGAAGTTTACATACACTTAGGTTGGAGTCATTAAAACTCATTTTTCAACCACTCCACAAATTTCTTAACAAACTATAGTTTTGGCAAGTCGGTTAGGACATCTACTTTGTGCATGACACAAGTAACTTTCCCAACAATTGTTTACAGACAGATTATTTCACTTATATTTCACTGTATCACAATTCCAGTGGGTCAAAAGTTTACATACACTAAGTTGACTGTGCCTTTAAACAGCTTGGAAAATTCCAGAAAATGATGTCATGGCTTTAGAAGCTTCTGATAGGCTAATTGACATCACTTGAGCCAATTGGAGGTGTACCTGTGGATCTATTTCAAGGCCTACCTTCAAACTCAGTGCCTCTTTGCTTGACATCATGGGAAAATCAAAAGAAATAAGCCAAGACCTCAGAAAAAAAATTGTAGACCTCCACAAGTCTGGTTCATCCTTGGGAGCAATTTCCAAACGCCTGAAGGTACCACGTTCATCTGTACAAACAATAGTACGCAAGTATAAACACCATGGGACCACGCAGCCGTCATACCGCTCAGGAAGGAGACACATTCTGTCTCCTAGAGATGAATGCACTTTGGTGTGAAAAGTGCAGATCAATCCCAGAACAATAGCAAAGGACCTTTTGAATATGCTGGAGGAAACAGGTACAAAAGTATCTATATCCACAGTAAAACGAGTCCTATATCGACATAACCTGAAAAGCCGCTCAGCAAGGAAGAAGCCACTGCTCCAAAACCGCCATAAAAAGTCAGACAACGGTTTGCAAATGCACATGGGGACACATGGCGGCACATGGAGACAAAGATCGTACTTTTTGGAGAAATGTCCTCTGGTCTGATGAAACAAAAATAGAACTGTTTGGTCATAATGACCATCGTTATGTTTGAAGGAAAAAGGGGGAGGCTTGCAAGCCGAAGAACACCATCCCAACCGTGAAGCACGGGGGTGGCAGCATCATGTTGTAGGCGTGCTTTGCTGCAGGAGGGACTGGTGCACTTCACAAAATAGATGGCATCATGAGGTAGGAAAATAATGTGGATTATTGAAGCAACATCTGAAGACATCAGTCACGAAGTTAAGCTTGTCAAATGGGTCTTCCAAATGGACAATGACCCCAAGCATACTTCCAAAGTTGTGGCAAAATGGCTTAAGGACAACAAAGTCAAGGTATTGGAGTGGCCATCACAAAGCCCTGACCTCAATCCTAAAGAAAATTTGTGGGCAGAACTGAAAAGCGTGTGTGAGCAAGGAGGCGTACACACCTGACTCAGTTACACCAGCTCTGTCAGGAGGAATGGGCCAAAATTTACCCAACTTATTGTGGGAAGCTTGTGGAAGGCTACCCGAATGTTTGACCAAGTTAAACAATTTAAAGGCAATGCTACCAAATACTAATTGAGTGTATGTAAACTTCTGACCCACTGGGAATGTGATGAAAGAAATAAAAGCTCAAATAAATCATTCTCTCTACTATTATTCTGACATTTCATTCTTAAAATAAAGTGGTGATCCTAACTGACCTAAGACAGGGAATTTTTACTAGGTTTAAATGTCAGGAATTGTGAAAAACTGAGTTTAAATGTATTTGGCTAAGATGTATGTAAACTTCCGACTTCAACTGTAATTGTTGTATCATTGGACCAACAGGCTTCGAGACAGCTTCTARCCCAAAGCCTTTAGACTGCTAAGTAGCCGTAATTCTGCTAAATAGTTCATTAAATGGTTACCCCGACTATCTGCATTGACCCTATCTTGCACTGACTCTATGCGCACTCACAAGACTATATACAGTGCATTCGGAAAGTATTCAGACCCCTAGACTTTTTGCACATTTTGTTAGGTTACAGACATAATCTAAAATTGATTAAGCCCCCAAAAATCCTCATCAATCTACACACAATACCCTATAATGACAAAGCAAGAACAGGTTGTTAGAAACTTTAGCAAATGTATTAACATAGAAAACTGAAATATTACATTTACARAAGTACTCAGACCCGTTACTCAGTAATTTGTTGAAGCACTTTTGGAAGCGATTACAGCCTTGAGTCTTCTTGGGTACAACGCTACAAGCTCGGCACACCTATATTTGGGGAGTTTCTCCCAATTTTCTCTGCAGATCCTCTCAAGCTCTGTCAGGTTGGATGGGGAGCATTGCTGCACAGCTATTTTCAGGTCTCTACAGATATGTTCAACCGGGTTAAAGTCCTGGCTCTGGCTGGGAAACTCAAGGACATTAATAGACTTGTCCTGAAGCCACTCCTGCGTTGTCGTGGCTGTGTTCTTAGGGTCTTTGTCCTGTTGGAAGGTGAACCTTTGCACCAGTCTGAGGTCGTGAGAGCTCTGGAGCAGGTTTTCATCAGGGATCTCTCTGTACTTTGCTCCGTTCATCTTTCCCTCGATCCTGACTAGTCTCCTAGTCCCTGCTGCTGAAAAACATCCCCACAGATGATGCTGCCACCACCATGCTTCACTGTAGGGATGGTGTCAGGTTTCCTCCAGACGTGACGCTTGGCATTTAGGCCAAAGAGTTCAATCTTGGTTTCAACAGACCAGAAAATATTTTTTCTCATGTTCTGAGAGTCTTTAGGTGCCTATTGGCAAACTCCAAGAGGGCTGTCATGTGCCTTTAACTAAGGAGTGGCTTCCATCGGCCAGATGGACTCTACCATAAAGGCCTGATTGGTAGTGCTGCAGAGACGGTTGTCCTTATGAAAGTTTCTCCCATCTCCACAAAGGAACTCTGGAGCTCTTTCAGAGTGACCATCGGGTTCTTGGTCACTTCCCTGACCAAGGATCTTCTCCCCTGATTGCTCAGTTTGGCCGGGCGGCCAGCTCTATGAAGAGTCTTGGTGGTTCCCAACTTCGTCTATTCAAGAATGATGGAGGCCACTGTGTTCTTGGGGACCTTCAKTGCTCCAGAAATGTTTTGGTACCCTTCCCCAGATCTGTGCCTCGACACAATCCTGTCTCGGATCTCTACAGACAATTCCTTTMACCTCAGTGCTTGGTTTTTGTCTGACATGCAATGTCAACTGCGGGACCTTACATAGACAGGTGTGTGCTTGTCCAAATCATTTCCAATCAATTGAATTTACCACAGGTGGACTCCAATCAAGTTGTAGAAACATCTCAAGGATGATCAATGGAAACGGAATGCACCTGAGCTCAATTTCGAGTCTCATTGCAAAWGGTTTGCATACTTACGTAAATAAGATATATTTGTTTTAGATTTTTATACATTTTCAAACATTTCTAAAAACCTGTTTTCACTTTGTCATTATGGGGTACTGTGTGTAGATTGATGAGGGGAACAAAATAATTTAATCAATTTTAGAATAAGGTTGTAACGTAACAAAATGTGGAAAAAGTCAAGATGTCTGAATAATTTCCGAATACACTGTATCCTCCAAACACCGGCTTCTCGGGCATTATCACTTACATAAACACTTGTCTGGACTTGTGGCTTTCATTATGATAGTTTCAACCTAGCAAAATGTAACATAGTCTACAACATTACAAAGCAGGCAATTTAGCATTTTATTTAGATACTATGGCCAACCAGCCTGTGCTCTTCACAAGATTTGGGCAGAGGAGGAAGAATGGCCCAGCTCTCTTTTCAATGGCTGAGTGACAGGTTGGGCAAGATCTCTGAATACATCAATAAGTTAGAATTTGTATTTCTTGTCTGTGGGAGAATGTGTAGTACTTCACTATGTACCAAAAACTGGCTGTACTCTGGAATCTTCCATGTAACCTCCCGTGTTTGTTGACCTCTGCTATACATTTTCCAGCCTGACTTGGGAAACTCTTTAGTTTGATCCCTTCAACTTATTTGAATCCTGACAAATGCACACACAACTAAAAGGTCAACATAACTAAAAGGTCAACACAACTGAAAGATGAACACAACTAAAAGGTCAACACAACTAAAAGGTCAACAAAACTAAAAGGTCAACACAACTGAAAGCCGTCAACAGAACTGACGAAGAGTCAAACCACAACTGAAAGTTTCACACAGAACTGAACAGTCAAAGCCAGAACACTCGAAAGGCTCAACACAACTACAACACAACTAAAAAGGTTCAACAACACAACTAAAAAAGGTCAACACAAACCTAAAAGTCAACACAACTTACAACACAATCTAAAAGGTCAACACAACTAAAAGCGTCACACAAACCTACAACACAACTAAAGGTAACACAACCAAAAGGTCAACACAACTAAAGGTCAACACAACACTAAAAAGGTCAAACATCAACTAACAAATGCGTCAACACAACTGCTAAAAGGTCAACACAACCTGATAAGGTCAACAGAACTGAAAGGTCAACAACAAACTGAAAGCGTCAACACAACTGACAAGGTCAGACAGAACTGACCAAGGTCAACACAACTGACAAGCGTCAAACACAACTACAACACACAACTAAAAGGTCAACACAACAGTCAACAGAGGCGATAACACAACCTAAAAGGTAACAAACTAAGGTCAACTAACTAAAAAGTCACACACACTGACAAGGATCGAACACAACTTAAAAGGTCAACACAACTAAAATGAGGTCAACACGACAACTGAAAGATAACAACAACTAAAAGGTCAACACAACTACAAAGGTCAACACACTACAACACAACTAAAAAGGACAACACACAACTGACAAGGTCAACATACAACACAACTAAAAGGTCAACGACCAAGTCTAAAAGGCAACAAACAAGCGTCAACACAAACTCAAAAGGTCAACACAACTACAACACAACTAAAGGGCTCAACACAACTAAAAGCCGTTCAAGCAGCACACCACAACTAAAAGGTCAACAAACTAAAAGGTCAACAACAACTCAAAATAAGAGCTCAAGCACAACTAAAAGGTCAACACAACTAAAAGGTCAACACAACTGAGAAGTCAACACAACTAAAAGTCAACACAACAAAGGTTAAAAGCAACTGATCAAGATCAACAACTAAAAGGTAACACAACTAAAAGGTCAACACAACTGAAAAGGATACAAACTGAGTCAACCAACCAACACAACTTAACACAACTAAAGGGCAACCAGCAACTAAAAGGTCAAACATGAAATCAAACTAACAAGCACAACTAAAGTCAACACGGAACTAGAAGTTCACACAACTAAAAGTCAACACAAAACTAAAAAGTTTCAACACAAACTACAACACAACTAACAAGGCTCAACACAACTAAAAGGTCAACACAACTACAACACAACTAAAAAGGTCAACAACAAACGTACTAAAAAGTCAAACAACAACTGACAAGCGTCAATACAACTGAAATGGTCAACAGATCTGAAAGATCATACAGACTAAACAGTTCGAAAAACCACAACTGAAAGGCTCAACAGAACTGGACATAGCGTCCAATACAACTGTGTAAAGGTCAATCACAAACTCACAACACAACTCAAAGCCGTCCAACACAACTAAAAAATGTCAACACAACTTAAAAGGTTCAACACAACGTACAACAACACAACTAAATAAGGTCAACACACTAAAAAGGTCAACACAACTTACCAACCACAACTAAAAGTCAACACAACTAAAAGGTCACACACACCTAAAAAGTCCAACTACATACTAAAAGGTTCAACCACAAACTAATAAGGTCAACACAAACCTAAAAGGTCCAACACAAACTGAAAGTCGTCAACTAGAACTGAAAGCCGTCAACACAACTGAAAGGGGTCAACAACAAACTGACAAGGTCAACAGAACTGAAAGGTCAACAACCAAACTGAAGGTCAACACCAACTAACAACACAACTAAGAAGGTCAACACAACGTAAAAGCTGGTTAACACAACTAAAACGTCAACACAACTAAAAAGCTCAACCGACAACTAAAAGGTCAACACAACTTGAAAGCCTGTTTCAACACAACTAAAAAGGTCAAACACAACGTAACAAGGTCAAACAGCAAAACTAAAAGGTTCAAACACAACTTTAAAAATGTCAACACAACTACAACACAACTAAAAGGTCTCAACATCAACAAAAGGTCAACACAACTGACAACACAACTGAAAAGTCATAACAAAGTCTTAAATTCAACACAACACTTAAAAGGTCAAACTAAAGGTCAAAAACTAAAAGCGAACAACTGAAAGAGGGCAACACAAGCACTAAAAGGTCAACACAATTAACAACAAGAAGTCAACAACAACTGAAAAGAACACAACTAAAGGGTCAAACACAACTATAAAATGGTTCAACAACAACTAAAGAGAGGTCAAACACAACTGAAAGTCAAACACAACTAAAAAGGTCCAAAACACAACTAAAAGGTCAACACAACTAAAAGACGTTTACACAACTAAAAGCTAAACCACAATAAATGTCAACACAACTACAACACAACTAAAAGGAAAAAGGTACACAACTACACACAATAAGGTCAACACAAACTAAGAGTCAACACAAACGAAAAGGTCAACACAACTAAACAGCTCAACAAAGGTCAAACACAAACTAAAGGTTCAACACAACTATAGGTAACAACACCAACCACAACTAAAACGTGTCAACACAAACTAAAAGGGTCAACACAACTGAAAGGTCCCAATTACAACTGAAGGTCAACAGAACTGAAAGCATGCAAACAGGACTAAAATGTTAACACAAGAACTTGAAAGGTCAACAGAACTGAAAGGTCAATTACAACTGAAAGGTCAACACAACTACAACAACAACTAAAAGGTCAACCCAAACTCAAAGGTCAAGCACAACGTAAAAGGGTCAACCACAACATGAAAGATCGAATACAAAGGTAATCCCTCTAGAGCTATTATTGAGACAAAAAAATGCCTCTTTACAATTACAAGAGTAGGATCTAATTTCGAGTAGGTGTTGCTACAGCGGGAAAATATCTCCTCGCGGCAACAGCGAAAGTGTGATTGTCATGTGATTATAATTCAGTGAAGGATTTTGTTACGGCGGTGATACATTTTCGCTAGGATCAAAGTATAACTTTGCTCAAACCAAAACAATACTTAATATATATCGGTGTGTAGGTGTGTCGAGGTGCCGATTAGATGGTGTGTTGTTCAGTGGGAATTTATGTCAATCATGAAGCGGTCATCTGCCATTTCCTCCGGTGCAGTAAGACTTCACTCAGCAATTAAGAAAGCAGAGATAAATTAAGATCCATACATGTGTACCTGTCATTATACCTAGCTGCTATGGGAAAGGGGCTATTAAATGATAATAATATATATATAGAGAAGAGAGAGAGAGAGGAAGAGAGAAGAGAAGAGAGGAGAGAGAGAGAGAGAAGTGTGAGATGAGAGAGTGTGAGAGAGAGAGTGTGAGAGAGAGAGAGGAGAGAGAGAGAGAGAGAGAGAGAGAGAGAGAGAGAGAGAGAGAGAGAGAGAGAGAGAGAGAGAGTGTGAGAGAGAGAGTGTGAGAGAGAGTGTGAGAGAGAGAGTGTGAGAGAGAGAGTGTGAGAGAGAGAGAGAGAGAGAGAAGAGAGAGAGAGAGAGAGAGAGAGAGAGAAGAGAGAGAGAGAGAGACGAGAGAGAGAGAGAGAGAGAGCAGAGAGCCAGAGAGATACCAAAGGGCACCTAAAGCTCCTAAAGGTTCATATCTCTGCTGGAGAGTTGGAAACATCACCTACTCTTCCCCTCTCTTCTCCTTTATCCTCCTTTAATGTTTCTATCACATATTAACCACTACTACAAAAGGCCTCGATCAGCAACACACATCATGTGTGCATTATTTCCTTGGCTTTGTTAAAAAATGGAATACATCAAAATATTTCCAAGAGGCTGATTTCTGAGAGTCTAGGCTTTATATCATTCAGAACTGTGTTTATTCTACATAGTAATATAATTAATGTGTCACAGCCTGAGATGTATGTTGTTGATCACACTCACATTGCAATCCACACCCACGAACACACACACACAAACGTGCTTGGCCTACAACCGTCACTCACTCTGCCTCTCTTAATTTCCTGTTTATGAAYGTTGCTTGTTACATTCACCCATGACAGAATGAAAACAGCACACAGTGTACTATAAAAAAGATCAAGAAAGTTCAGCTCTCCATTGTTCAACTTAATAAGTGACTTACAACCGTCCAACCGCTTTTGTTTGTCTTGAGGTCTACAACTTGGAAGCAACAATATGCCGGTTGACTGGTGTAAGCATACACTTTTTGCATGTTCTTAACAAGCATATGACAGTGTGTTCTCGTACCTGTAGGCTTGGCTGATTCTCATTGTCTTTGGGGGATTTTAGATCGGTGCCTTGCTGAAGCTGCAGCTGCTGCTGTTGTTGTTGTTGTTGATGTTGTTGTTGCTGTTGTTGCTGTAGAAGGATCTGCCGAGCCACTTGAAGAGCCTGAAAGAGAGATGAAAATGATGGTGGGTTAAAAAAGGGAACAACATTGAAACTAAAAGCAGATATTTGATTGTGTCTTGGGGCTCAACCCTTCCCTTGAGACCACTCTTCTTTTAACACAACAGATGTAACCCAAACAACGACATGTTCTTGGACTGCTGATAGATAACAAAACAAACAGAATTTTACACAAATCAATAGCCACAGGCCAATGCAAATATTTTCTGTTGATTTAGATTTTATTTATTAGGATCTCCATTAGTCGACGCCAATGGTGACAGCTAGTCTTACTGGGGGCCTACTCGTAACGAAAAGACAATACAGAAAAAAGACTTTACAATTTACATACATTTAAAAACATGAACATGTAGTGTGCGTGTGTATACTGTAGGCTGCAATTACAGTAAACAGAAAAAGTCAGAGGCACAGAACGGTGCTTTTTGATCCTCCTCTCCCTCTGTCCCCTCCCCTCCAGAAAGTAAATAAAAGGTTTATTGCTGCTCCAAATATCTGTTAAAGGACACGGCCTTCTCAGTGGAAAACAAAATACAGTGCAGTCACATGTTTATTGCTCCAGCTACTCCCTTTTCCCTCACGATAAATAATCAAACATGCCATCCAGAACAAACAAAGCCGGGGAGCCGGGAAAAACAGTGGTCATGAAAACCACACTGATACCAAGAAAAGCAAGCGTGTATTCCCACAGTGAGCCGCCAGCCTCCTCACACCTACACCAGTAAAACATCTGAGTAAATAACTAGGCTCATACTTTCCATACTCCACAGACGATTACTCCCACAATTAAACTAACAGTCCGAGCCATCCCACACAGCAGAGTTATAGTCCTCGAGTCAATTATTTGATGAGTCAGGTTGATTGCCAGACGCAAATTAAAAGTGGTATGTTGAAGACGAAAATCGGAAAAGGTGGGGTGGGGTGGGGGGGTGGGGGGGGGGTGGAGAGAGGAGGTGCTCAGAGTACGTAAGAGGGAAATGTAAAGAAACGCGTGAAAGAGTAAGAGGAATGTGTGGAAGATGGTATGAAAGTGAAATAGGAAAAGGAAGAGGGTATGGTGAAAGGCTTATAGAGAAACAGGATAGTGATAGGAGAAGATGATCTATAGGCCTGTAAATGCTCTATAAAGGAAAGGATGAGAGGGGAGTCCAGCTCAGAGGCAGAGGCAAACAGCTGTGCGCTGCTCTGCACCGTGTTTGTGTGTTGACCCTCTCAAACACAGGCCTGTGGGATGACATCATGAGGCAAGAATATAACTACAGGCTACAAAGAGGCCACTCTCCTGGCGTTTTACCCTACCACCATTAAAACATGCTCTCTCTCTCTTTCTCTCTCTCCCTGCCTATAGCTTGTGAGGGGAAAACTCCAAGCCCACACATTCATAAAGATAGTGTACCCTTTTCTTGTGACAGTATGAGATTCACTCCAACACAAACAGAGAAATCCAACGCAATGCTAAGGCACAAACAATAACAGACTATTTATAGCCCTAATTATAAGAACATGATATTTAACCCATTCAGTTACAGTATGACAAACTTCCTATCTTCCCGCCTACAGTGGCAGACCTACCTAGCACTTAAAGCATGCAATACAAGATCAATGTAATTCAATAACCTCAAGTAGGTTATTGTAGGTAAGAATGAGTTGACGGTTAAAAGTTATATACACATTGTACTACAGTACTTATGCAAAATGTGCAGCAAGAAGTCAAGTTTAAATAGACAATAGAACACAAATGTCGGAGCTGTGTAATGGAATAAAGGACAGTAGGTTCTTCTTTGAAGACACAATGATCTTACCTGGTGAGGCAGCATGGCACAACAGAGCACCAAATAGTTAAGCCAAGCCTACGGATTACTACAGGGGAACATTTATGAATAAACAAAAGTACTATTTAGTTTTCTCTGTAACTTATGACACATGCATGCTTTGGTGTAACGTGTCTGGTTTACTAAGAGGGGTGTTGGAACTAAGATACTTGAGTCAACAGGATATGATGGGAGTTTTTAGATACTAATGGGTGAAGACATAGATTTCTGGGAATCATTAACAGAAAAAAACCTGGCACAACACCTACAGTACTGCATCATCAATCAGCATAAATACAGTAACTATGACGCTGCAATGCAACACTGTGTATTGTAAGATCATCCACGTTGATCTCAAGTTGATCATCAAATAGAAACTAACCTCATTAAGTCTTTCATATTTGATAAAGTGGAAAAACAGTCAGAAAATAATCACTTACAGTATTAGTCATACTGTTTGGGCTCTGTTTTCCCCAATGACTTTATAAAATAGTTTTAAAAGCGAAAGACACATGATGAGTCAAAAGACTGTCATTATCGAAAAATAACGATATAAAAAAGTCTAGCTGGGGAACCTATGTAGAGTGTTTCCCGAGGTGAGGCCGGCTAGAGGCTGAGGAATGATTTGTTGTTTAACAAGGCGACTGTAGCTGGCTGCCTTGGAGAGGCCTGATGCTGTGCTAAAATAACCCATTGTGAGCTGTCACTGTGATGTTTACACAGCACCCACTCTTCTCTTCACACAAGGCCTCTCCTCTCTCTCTCGCCCCTCTTTCCCTGGAATTCATCTCCTTTTGATCTCATATTCAAAGGTACTGGGGCTTGATAGACGTACAAGCCTAAAAGCAGCTCCAGACGCGCTAAACTGCCAGCGGATGACAGACCGGAGCATCTAAAGAGCAGAGAAATGAGGAGAACAGCATGTTGTCTGGGCACTACAATAGCACAAATCAAGAGACATATTAGGTGGAACTGATCAGATACAGTTCAAAGACAGACAATACAAACAGATAACTAGGATGCAAAGGGAACAGGAGACTGCCGTGCTTTAGGGCGAAGCAGATGTCAAGCTAAGGGCGGAAATACTGTATGTTTATAGAATTAACTAGGGTTTTACACAGAAATACACGTATTCAAGTTTTGACTTATTCTAACGCACGCACGCACGCACGCCACCCACACCACACCACCACACCACCCACACACCCACACACACACACACACACACACACACACACACACACACACACACACACACACACACACACACACACACACACACACACACACACAAACACTCTCCAGGATCTGACAAGGTCTTATTGCCAACAAAGACAATGCAATTTGATATCCTTGTCATTTGCACATTCTCTTTCAAATGTGTTCAAAGTTCACACCTTCCGCTGTGTTAACGGGTCTGTTTTAATAAACAGCGGCTGCCTTATTTCTAAATCTACTTTCACACCATATTAGTGAATAGAGCCTCTGAAAAGGCAGGAGCAGCTCTCATGTCCCAGGGCTATCTAGCAGCGATAAGGGAATGGCTAAGTACTGGATGTCTTTATATGCAGTCTGCACATGTGGATTATTTACAGGCTTTGGGTTTCCTGCTGTTAAAGCCAGCTCTGGGTGCCATACAAATCCCTGCTCTGAGAATTACCACAAGTCTTTGCTTTGATTCAGCCCTAAACATTTTACTATGTTGTAACGGTACGCACATTTTGGACATGACCAAAAGCACTTCTTTATCTCTCTACATCTGTTGACCTTGAGTAAACAAAAAATACAAACAACTTGTGTTCAACTGCAGAGGAATTCAAGTGCACTGGTTATTGAGAGAGACGTCTAGTGGCAGGCTACGTTACTCAGAAAGAAGAGACCAGCAACACTCATCCTCCAGTTCAAACTGACAGACAAATGTGAGCCAGGTAAAGAGAGTGGTTGTGTGAAAAGTGAGAGGGCTCCATTCAGGGTGGCTCCACTGCAAGAGGTGCGGTGACGTGGGCCTGGTCTAGTGTGTTTGTTTAGGCCCATCAGGAGAGAGCCCTCTTTATTTTCTCCGACTCACCAATGTCCTCCAACTCCAACGTCAGGGTAGACCTTGAATGTGAAATGATTTCAAACAAATTGACCCTAATTGCTAGAAGATGTGCGCGCAGGTGTAATCGGATCCCTGCGGCCATTGTGGAGACTGGAGAGAGAGGAAAAATGGCAGAGAGAGGAGAGGAGTGGAGGAAAGCGGAGAGGAGTAGAGGAGAGTGGGGTCCAGTGCTGGCTGTTTACCCAGTGGCTGGAGTTTACTAGACAGGAGCCCAAGGTTCTCATACGGCCAGCAAAAACACAGCTAATAGGTTTGTCCTTAATGTAGTCCTGCTCAGCAGACACAGGCATTTCTCCCCCTTCTCAGGTCTGTGGGTTTGCCTGGTGATGGCCTAAATGTCAAGGTTGTCCACTTAACTTTCTGAGTGAAAGAGCACACGTCTCAACTCACCTGACATTTATGGCCCTGGCTCTACCCCTGCAATGTTTTATACAAACAAAGGGCCTTCAGCAGCCCTGTGAAATAAGCCCACTTCTCTTTGGATCCTCCTGGTGTGTTCATAGTACAGTAGGCTGACTCCCTCCTACAGAGTGGAAAGCTGTTCCTTCCATTTTTGTAAATTATGCAGGCTATTGTAAGACTGGTGGGGAATTTATTGAAACTGGGAGAGTTACTGACACATTTTTAGAATAGGACAAGTAGGATAATGTGGGGTCAGGGGGGCATTGAGTGTGCAAACATATAGTAATGGAATTCACTTACAATACGTTAATTTTTATTGAAATGCATATGATTTGGGACAATTTTTAAACATGTGAGCAGATAAGCAGCAGGAGGAATCATGTCAATTTATATTAATTGAGTTATATACTTTTTTTTGTACAATGGCTGTTTATCTGTAATGCAAAGTAGGCAGGGCTGGATTCCCTGTAAGTATATAATTAATGCCATTTCCAAAAAGCCTCTCCACATGGAAAACAGGCACCCATGTATAAACCTCACGCATTACAGGCCCTCTGAAAAACACTCTCTAACCCATGTTTAGATTTCCAAACTAATTCATGTAGAATACATAAATAAATCAATGTTTTGTACCCACTTCAAACCATTATATTCCTTTCCTTTGCTGCACTTTTCAACTAATCTATTAATATTTATGACAACACTAAACATTTCAAATTGCCATGTTTAAACAATATAAAGCACAGCATGCAATTATATAAGATGCAAGCTGACTTCAATAAAAATCAAATTTTGTTTTGTTCCCCCCATAACAGGTAATGCGATGGCTTGACAAATGTTTTTAATGGGGATAATGGAGTGAAAGAAAAACAGGGTAGAAAGTAAACTTATTAAACATGAGTGTAGATGGAAGAGGATGCTGTTGAGCGGGACTAATGATGGAGGGCAGGGAGTGAAGGGAGAAGAGGAGGGAGAGAGAAAGAAAGAGGGAGGGTAGAGAGGGGAGGGGGCATGGAGCAGAGCAGAGAGTAAACAGTGGCCCCGGAATCTACTCTGAGCCTGGTACAGGTGGCCCGGGAGGTCAGCTCAGCTATGCAGGCCCAACAGGTTCCGTTTGTTTGGATTCTCCAGCCTTTCTTAGCTAGCAGCTTAACAACAGATGGCAAAAAGTAGGCCCCAATTCAGAGGTCTGGGTCAAAAAATACACAAAGAAAATCACACAAACTGTAGACACAACACACACACACACAAATAACAGGGCCAAAACCTACAGAAAAGATACATTCTTACGAATGTAAGAAAATTTGAATGGCTTCACTGGCTTCACACAGGCAGGACAAACACACACACACACACACACGCATGCACACACATGCAGTTTTGTCTGATTATGGGACACCAACTTCCTATCATGATTCAATAACAATGAAAATCTCTCTTTGAAGACCTTTTCATCCCTGGCATTCAGCAGTTATTAAATGAATAGTGTGTTTATTACTGCTTTAGAGCGGTGTAAACTCATAAACACCCTCCCGACTACAAGGGAAGCTGTCAACTAATATTGTTTCCCTCATGAGTCGCTCTTCCACCTCAATTACGCCTTTCAACTTCCCAGGCACTGTATGATAAAGTGGCCGTAAAAATCATTCACATTAATACACCATTGTGCATCTGCTGCTAAAGGTAATTAAAGAAGTAAATGACTCATAAGAATAGACATATGAGCCGCAAAATGAAAGGTAACTGGGCTGCCTCATGAAAATATGTACCATTAAGATACTGCATTTTCATATTCAGGGTAATCAGCTCCACTAGCCTGATGCTGATTTAATCCACTTCACTAGCGAAGTCTATCAGAGCGCGTCACTCTCTCTCCCACTGCATTCTGCTCCAGCACCGCCCGTGAATGGCACCACTAAAGGGAGGTCACACAGAGGCAAATCAGTAGGGGAGCAGTCAATGCTTTGGTTCCATTTCGATGGCAGAAAGAAAGGGACAAGAGAGAGAGGGAGATTGAGTGCGGAAGAGAAGAGAAAAAATWAAAAGATAAATAATATAAAAAAAGAAAGAGCTGGGAACAATGCAAGCCAGATCTCAGTCTATACCCTCCTGCTGCCTTTCCCTTTTCCTTGCCAACACCAACGCCTGGGGAAGCCCACCATTGCATTCTGCTGTAATTTCCGTGAAGTCGATAGAACACAGAAAATGTCTTGGGCATGCAAACTATTTAGACGGGTGCTTGAAAAAACCTTGTTTCGTTTGTTATTGCATTTTCGTCTGCAGAGTTGCATCAGGTAGTGGTTAGGAGTGTCGTGCTTGGGAAAGGATGATTCTAAAACGCAGCGTGAAGCAAGGATTCTGTGGAAATGTATCCAGCGTTGAAGCGTAGTGTTTAGAATGGGAATGCCTCGTTGTTTTTCATCTCATTCACATTACTCAACTTCATCAATTCAGCAGCAAACTCTCAAGTTACTCTCAGCAAAGCCCTACATCTCTGATTTGAGTTGCACTGAATATAGATGAATACAGGCAGCCTACACATTACACACACAACACCCCGTAACAAAGCAGTGCTTCAGTAGGAAACTGATATACTGCATCAGACAGTACATGGGGGATTTAGACTGCTCAGGGCACTGGCTGCTTCTGTGTTGTCAGTTGATTGGTCCACAATTCCTCTACTATGGGTTTACTACTCTGCTGGTCAACTGCCTGACACAAAAATAAATCCTGCCCATAATATGATGCATGCCACCAATCAGAAACACCTAAAAGGTAGAGTGACATTACCTACAGCCTATCACTGCTGTCAGGGCAGGGTAAGGAAGTCAATAGGACAGGATTTAATATGGTGTGCTATGTCCCTAGAGAAAACACTATCTTCCCAAACCTTGCTGTTGATTTCACAAACACGGAATTCAGTCAAATGATATGGCACAGAAGCCATCCCTTGGTTGCTACTGCATTTTGGTTACACTTAATATATTTGTGGTATACTAAACATTTTKAAAAAATGCTTATATCATAGCTCCACTGATCCAAAACTAAAGATGTAGGATATTAAGTTGAGCACTCTTTTGTTGCTGAGAATTGTCTGCACCGCAGGAAATGCAGATGAGCTTTGTGATRTACATAAATTCACAAAAAACCCTAAGACACGGTTATATTAACAGTATTGTTATTTTCATGTAGGCCTACTTTTAGCCAACTAATAGCCTAACCTCTGTTCAAGCAACATTATGGACTAAATGTTCAAATCCTATTGCTGCAGGATTATTTTGGTAAAATGAAGAACCTACACCTGTATATGTACATAATCTGCCATTGATTTCCCTTGTCTTGACCTGGGACCTAAAGCACGTAAACCCCCTGTATGAGGTGTATGAGGTGCCAGTGGAGGAATCCCAGTGTGGATGGAGAGAGAGGTCCTCTACGGGAGAATAATTCTATAAATCACAGTGAGCCCAATTGGCCATGGCTGTGGYTTGAGTTGCAGTGGAGTGGCAGCTCCCTGTGAATAGCACTGTCTCTGTTGAAGTCATTCCAAGACGGGTAATATGATCTCAGACAGACAGGAATAAAGGAAGAGGGAAAAAATCTGATTGCTTTGGCCATAAACTATAGTGCTCTCCTGGCTGAGTCTGGACAGATCTCCAGTCAGCTTGGACTGACATGATGCATAGTAGTGTTTTAACGAAAGACAAGAGGGCAAAGACAAGAGGGCAGCCATACTCTTTTAGTTTAATTGGCTTGAACATGGACACTGGGCGTTACTCAAACTCTCACAAGTCATATTGGTGTGGACAAGTGTGAGTGAAGTAACAACAAGTCAATGCAGTTCCTGTAACTAAGTAAGCACTTTTAACTAACATAACATCCTGTAGTAATTAGCATGCAAAGCGCAGCGCCGTGACAGAATTGGCTGGCTTCAATCAGCCTGAGACACCTTCAGCACTCTGAACAGACACCTCCTGAGCTGCAGGCTTCAATAAACGTTGCAGGAGAAGATGATCACAAGGAAAATTAAGTTATCTGGCAAGCTTAAAGGGCTTACATAAACATGTGATGGAAATATTAAAAAACGCAGACTGTGGCCTCAAAAAATCTGGCTTCTCTAGAAAATACACTGTATTTTGAGTGTACAAAACATTCAGAATATTGAGTTGCCCCACCTTTTGCCCTCAGAACAGCTTCAATTCATCAGTGCATGGACTCTACAAGGTGTCGAAAGCGTTCCACAGGGATGCTGGCCCATTTTTACTCCAATGCTTCCCAAAGTTGTGTCAAGTTGGCTGGATGTCCTTTGGGTGGTGGACCATTCTTGATACACATGGGAAACTGTTGAGCGTGAAAAACGCAGCAACATTGTAGTTCTTGACACACTAAAACCGGTGCGCCTGGCACCTACTACCATTCCCTGTTCAAAGGCACCTACATCTTTTGTCTTGCCCATTCACCCTCTGAATGGCACACATACAAGATCCATGTCTCAATAGTATCCATGCTTAAAAATCTTTCTTTAACCTGCATTTGACAGGTGACATCAATAAGGGATCATAGCTTTCACCTGGATTCACCTGGTCAGTCTAAATTATGGAAAGAGCAGGTGTTCCTAAGGTCTTGTACACTCAGTGTATGTCCTGATGGAACTTGAATGAATTTGAAATTAATGCAATTAGGTGATGAATCTCTCTAGATTCTGATCTAGCATTAGTCAATAATAAATCATCACCATCATTCTATTTTACTTGTTCTGTCCACCCCTAAAAATGAGAAACATACATACACAGCATGGTGAGAATGAAACAAACCCAAAGTGAAATGCAGGCATAGCTACAAACAGTAATAGCCCAAACAACAAGCACTGCAAGAACCAAGGGCATGTGGGCTTTAGAATAGGGGGCCAGGCGGGAAATGACAGACTGCTGTTCACCTCCATTAGCTGCTACAGTATGTGAGAGCGGTGCATCTAGCAGCACACGACCTGTGAAGAATCTTAGATATCGCTCTATCTTGGAATGGGTTGCCGCATTAATTCTTGGGAACTGTAATCTCTCAAGCAAATCAAAAATTCCTCCTCATAACCCCACAAGAAAACTGCCTCTGTAATAAGTATGAATAAAAAGTATTTATTAGCAATAATCACCTCTTTAATGTGAGCCAGCTTACAACAGCTTTTTTTTTTGCTGATTAAGTTTAAAAATGAGAAACAGGAAGGACGTTTGTGCAAGCACAGTGCGAACACACACACACACACACACACACACACACACACACACACACACCACACACACACACCACACACACACACACACCACACACACACACACACACACACACACACACACACACACACACACACACACACACACACACACCTCATGGAGTTTATGAGTGATACAGTGATTAAAGGGGAGGGTATAGAGATACAGTGCTTTAGGGCCTTTGAGAGGACGTGCCTTACCTAGTCATAAACACCTCTGTCTTTAGGCCAGTGACAGAATCACTTTCAATGGGTTCACTTAGAGGTGAATCACTAGAGAATTTATATGTAAAGTAGCCCATGTCATCACCCAATCAGTGCCTGCACACAAAGCTGTCCCTGGCAACTCTGTACAGTCACTGACCGCTACATATTTGAGAACGCTTGTGCGGATTGCCAGACTCAGTGCAGACACTAGCATAACAATGCTATTTCTGAATCATACACAGCTGCTGACATTGTTACAGCTCAGCTCATTTACATCATTTTGGTTGTCTGAAAGCCCAGTGCACATAACAGAGTAAAAAAACATGTCTGCATTATGTATTTCTGCAAATAGAGAAAAACAAACTGATAATTGTATACTTTATCACTCCCCAGGGAGTGAAGTATTTGRTCCCATTCCAGGATATGACATCATTACTTCAAGTAAATGTTGCCAAGTATAATTGCTCTGCTCGTAAACATAGCAGACACAGATATCCTCTCTATTTGAAGGACTGAGTTTTCCCCCCCTGAAAATACCAATTAATTACATTATCAAAAAAGGTCATAGAAAGTAAGAAAAAACATATTAAAAAGGCTGATAAATATGAATTCCCTCCATTAAATCAATTATAATTGGAGGTCAGCAGTTCATTCATTTACAGGTTTAGCATAATTACCTGTTTTCCCCTCATTTACTTCTGTATGCACCTGGGACACTGATGTCCCTGTTATCCAAAGTAACGCACCAGTGATTATTCAAATTAAACTTATATTCCAGTGGGAACATGTCTATCAAAATAAAATGCAGAGAAGTTTATACACCAAAACGAAACCCTATAGTATACCATGAATAATTATGTTAGCACTTATCTAGAACTGGATGTAATGTGATAGCAGTCCTGTGGATACTACATTATCTATACTGCACATATGCTCTACAAAAACCAAGATTATAATCTGTGTGTCAATCTTTTTGTTGAGCTAGTGCATCAGTATAGCAGTACAGCTAGCAGTGATTGGGGTTTGGCAGCAGGACAAGTTAAGGCAGTGCTGCCCCATGGCTACAAAACCAAAGCTCTCCTATAACTTCTCAACCTGCCCATCAAAGAGGACCCAACCGCCTGCCTGCCTGTGCATGGCGTCTCCTATGATTCATGCTGGGCATGTGAGCCAGGCTGCAGGGGGTGAGACTGTGAGGAGCGCCACGCAAACCTGTGACCTGTGGCTATGCATCATAGCAAAGGAAATGAGCTAATCTGCAAGGGTGTTCGTTTCTTAAAAACGTTTTACACCTTTTTCGTGATATCCAATTGGTAGTTACAGTCTTGTCCCATCGCTGCAACTCCCGTATGGACTCGGGAGAGGCGACCTGGCCAAGCCACTCTGCTTCTTGACACACTGCTTGCTTAACCCAGAAGCCAGCTGCACCAATTTGTCAGAGGAAACGCCGTACAACTGGTCTCCCGGTCGCGGCCAGCTGCCACACAGCCTGGGATCGAACCTGGGTCTGTAGTGATGCCACATGCACTGGGATGCAGTGCCTTAGACCGCTGCGCCACTCGGGAGCTCAGGGCATTAATTTTATAAATGATAGGGTTTTACACACATAAACATATTCAAATTGGCACCCTCAAATGTGTTTCAATATTAATAGATGGAGGTATTTATCGTGTTTAACACATGAAAGCCACCTCAGTAAGACAGACTGCAGAATATCACATAAACACTTTGTAAACATACAGCTGTAAAGATAATTATTTTGATTGCGGGACTCTCGTAAGGCTTTTCTTCCCCTCCCCTACATCTGTTTGAAATAGAGGGCAAAACCAGCGTTCTGGCTGGAGCTCAGGTGGTTCAAATAGAACACACACACACACTTCTGTGTATAAACGTTCATTTCCCCCTCTAGTTTACAGTTTCTCTCTGGTTCTGTGGTGAGTCAGCAAAAAGGCAGAAGCTGCAGCTTCCCACTGTACAGTCCACCTGCCAGGAAGAGATCTTGTTCTGTTCTCTCCTCCTCCACCCAGCCCAGGCCAGGCCCAGGGAGATGCAGCGAGACTGGGGGAGAAGCAAAGACAATGCTGCTGCTGCTGTTGGAGTCTCAGTAATGTACTACATAGAGCAGAGAGCAAGAGAGAGGAGAGAGTAAGGCCTGGCATTCCTCTATTTATGGGATACAGTATACCAACGTAGAGTCACGAAAGACATTCTATGGAATCACCTTGGGATGCTTTCAGTCATGTCTGTCTGTGTGGTTATACTGCACTAGTGCTTCATGGATGGATGTTATACATAGATCAAATGAACTGAAAGTGAATTACAACAAATTACACATTTGGTGGAATTAGCTAGCTGATATGCAAGCAGCCCTTCTGTAAGTTATCCCAATACAGTTGTGTTGGCTTTGTAGTAGTGACCCAGTCTGTGGGAGAGAGCAGAGGGAAAGGAAGGTGTGGGATAATCCATCAGTCAGCCAGGCACACTGTGTCCCCAGTACCCCCAGTCTCCTAACCCCCAAATCCCACTGGCCCCTTTTTCAATTTCACACAGCACTCCTCTGGATTTCATTCACTCCAGGCTTGTGCACATCTCTCTTGTGATAAAAACCTCTTCTCTCTCTCTCTCTCTCTCTCTCTCTCTGTCTGTCTGTCTGTAATGTGAGACGGGTGTCCATTTTCCAGTCTCTTTTTCTTCTCTCTCCAGAGCCACAAATAACTCACAGGCCTTTGAGCCCATCTTGATTTCGCTCAAAAGATAAGGACACAATTTATTGTTTTCATTGAGCTTGAGTGCAAAGACAGAGAGTACAAAGTCACTCCAAGATACAGATAAATATAGCAAGAATGGCCAGTTTAATCTGCCTCCACACGAAGGACAATTTCAATTGAACTCATGGAGATGGGCACACGTAGTGAAACCAGCACAGTGTAATACCAGCTAGAGACCTCTCATCAGATGGAGAAAAAAAATAAAAATGTTTTAACGCCAATCAAAGTCCCCTCAGAGAACAGCCAGTGCTGGTTCAATACGTGTGTATGTTAAATTAAACATGTGCTTCATTTTCTATGTCTACCATAACCCTGGTTTGAAAGGGTAGATCAGGGATTGGACTAAACAAACATCGCAAGTGGAGCTCACTGACGCAATACAACCTCACAATGAATTCCCAACATGCATCAGTGTGCTGTAGCCCCAGTGATGCCCTCGGTTGTGATTGTGCAGGGGGAGGCTGAGGAGTACAGAGTATTTACTGATGCGGTTATCTTGTCCTGTGACAGGCAGAATCAATCAATCACCACGCCGCGGCTCAGCTCTGCCATGCATTCCAGGCACAGCCCCTCACTTCTGGGGGAGGAGATGGCAGTGTTAGCCAAGCCAAATTTGATCAACAAATGCAGTTCCCCTGTGCCACAGCTATCTGAGATGAAGATGATATTATGTGGAAGAGAGCAAACTGAGGAAGACAGCACAGAGAGAAGTCCAGGTGGATTTACCCTCCTCAAAGGCTCAGCTTCTTCTTAAAGCAGTGTCTCTCTTCAAGAAGCAAGGGTAAAAGCCACCATGTCACGAATCAAATCAAATCAAATATTATTGGTCACATACACATGGTTAGCAGATGTTATTGCGAGTGTAGCGAAATGCTTGTGACCAATGTCTTAAAGACCACGTGCAACACAGCCTCTTTTACAGATCAAGGAGCCAAGCGTTTATATGCTGAAGATAAGCTTGAATTACTTATCAGAACTTGAATTTAAAAAATATAACTATTGTCTGTCTACCACAATTACAAACCAAATAAAAACAATCCTGGCAGAGGAATTCTTCAGACTGACATTTCACATAATTCCTTAAACAGATTTACTGACATGTACGCAAGGTTACAAAATTAGCATTTAGAAATGAGGAAAAATAAATATAGTGTTGAGTCTGCAGATAAAAGTTGGTAATTAAGAGTACCCATGATGGTGGAAAACATTTCAAGAATAAACCTCGACTAGTTKGCTTTTTCTCTGTTGCCCTACAGTTATTTTACATTATTCAATCCAAAATACCATCTTTCTGATTCTAACTTTCTTTTTGCATTTTAATGTTTAATAAGGGCCCTTGGCTATCTATGGGCACAATTATTAGATATCCGCAGAGAGAAATTGAAAAATTAATCATACTCTCAATTTTGTACTTCTCTGACACATAGGAAATGGCTCTAAGAGCCGTGCCTTTTCCCCAGTCATATGCTCAGTATGGACACAATCCAATGGTTGACAGGGAATGTTGCTCAGGAGAAAGGACAATTGCATCAATATAGTAATTAAAATATTATTTACAACGTTGGCATGTCTCATATGCCATAACACCACAACACAGATTACCCTGTTGCAAGCTGCAATGATTAACGTTTATCCGAAGCATGACAAAAGAAAATTGAGTGTGTGCATAAATACAAAAAATATGACACAAGTGGCGTAGTGGGGATTGTTATACGGCAGACATTAGAGAAATGACTCCGCCTCTCTCTCTCACTCTAACACACACATTAACACACTCCCAGAAGTATCAGCCACAGTAATGTGTATATTTACACTGTCAACACCTGCACACATACAATTATACTGAAAAGTGTAAAGTGTTGGTTTCATGTTGCTTGAGTTGAAATAGAAGATCCCAGAAATGTTACATATGCACAAAAAGCTTATTTCGCTCAAATGTTGTGCACAATTTGGTTATATCCTTGTTAGTGAGCATTTCACCTTTACCATGATAATCCATCCACCTGACAGGTGTGGCATATCAAGACGCTGATTGAACAGCATGATCATTACACCGGTTCACCTTGTGCTGGGGACAATAAAAAGCCACTATAAAATGTGCTGATTGTCACACAACACAATGCCACAGATGTCTCAAGTTTTGAGGTAGCGTGCAATTGGAATGCTGACTGCGAGAATGTCCACCAGAGCTGTTTCCAGATAATTTAATATTCATTTCTCTATCATAAGCCGCCTCCAACGTTGTTATAGAGAATTTGGCAGTATGTCCAAATGGCCTCACAACCTCAGACCATGTTTAACCACGACAGCCCAGGGCTTCCACATCCGGCTTCTTCACCTGCGGGATCATCTGAGACCAGCCACCCAGACAGCTGATGAAACTGTGGGTTTGCACAACCAAATCATTTTTGCACAAACTGTCAGAAACCATCTCAGGGAAGCTCATATGTGTGCTCGTCGTCCTTGTCCTCACCAGGGTCTTGACCTGACTGCAGTTCGGCGTCGTAACCGACTTCAGTGGGCCTTTGATGGCTACTGGCTTGCTGGAGCAATATGTACTTCACGGATGAATCCCTGTTTCAACTGTACCGGAAAGATGGCAGACAGCGTGTTTTGAATTGTGTGGGCGAGCGGTTTGCTGATGTCAACGTTGTGAACCATGGTGGCGGTGGGGTTATGGTATGGGCAGGCACAAGCTACGGACAATAAACACAATTTCATTTTAACGATGCCAATTTGAATGCCCAGAGATACTGTGATGAGATCCTGAGGCCCATTGTCGTGCCATTCATCCTCCGCCATCACCTCATGTTTCAGCATGATAATGCACGGCCCTATGTCGCAAGGATCTGTACACATGAAAAAGCTGAAAATGTCCCAATTCTTCCATGACCTGCATACTCACCAGACATGTCACCCATTGAGCATATTTGGGATGCTCTGGATCGACTTGTGTGACAGCGTGTTCCAGTTCCCGCCAATATCCAGCATCTTTGCACAGCCATTGAAGAGGAGTGGGACAACATTCCACAGGCCACAATCAACAGACTGAACAACTCTATGTGAAGGAGATACAGTTGAAGTCGGAAGTTTACATACAGCTTAGCCAAATAGATTTAAACTCAGTTTTTCACAATTCCTGACATTTAATCCTGGTAAGAATTCCATGTCTTAGGTTAGTTAGGATCACCACTTTCTTTTAAGAATGTGAAATGTCAGAATAATAGTAGAGAGAATGATTTATTTCAGCTTTATTTATATCATCACATTCCCAGTGGGTTAGAAGTTTACATACACTCAATTAGTATTTGGTAGCATTGCCTTTAAATTGTTTAACTTGGGTCAAACGTTTCGGGTAGCCTTCCACAAGCTTCCCACAATAAGTTGGGTGAATTTTGGCCCATTCCTCCTGACAGACCTGGTGTAACTGAGTCATGTTTGTAGGCCTCCTTGCTCGCACATGCTTTTTCAGTTCTGCCAACAAATTTTCTATAGGATTGAGGTCAGGGCTTTGTGATGGCCACTCCAATACCTTGACTTTGTTGTCCTTAAGCCATTTTGCCACAACTTTGGGAAGTATGCTTGGGGTCAAAGTGCATTTGGAAGACCCATTTGCAACCAAGCTTTAAGTTCCTGACTGATGTCTTGAGATGTTGCTTCAATATATCCACATAATTTTCCTACCTCATGATGCCATCTATTTTGTGAAGTGCACCAGTCCCTCCTGCAGGAAAGCAACCCCACAACATGATGCTGCCACACCCGTGCTTCACGGTTGGGATGGTGTTCTTCAGCTTGCAAGCCTCCCCCTTTGTCCTCCAAACATAACGATGGTCATTATGGCCAAACAGTTCTATTTTTGTTTCAGCAGACCAAAGGACATTTCTCCAAAAAGTACGATCTTTGTCCCCATGTGCAGTTGCAAACCGTTGTCTGACTTTTTTATGGCGGTTTTGGAGCAGTGGCTTCTTCCTTGCTGAGCGGACTTTCAGGTAATGTCGATATAGGACTCGTTTCACTGTGGATATAGATACTTTTGTAACTGTTTCCTCCAGCATCTTCAAAAGGTCCTTTGCTGTTGTTCTGGGATTGATTTGCACTTTTCACAACGTTCAAGGACGTTCATCTCTAGGAGACAGAGCGGTATGAAGCCTGTGTGGTCCCATGGTGTTTATACTTGCATACTATTGTTTGTACAGATGAACGTGGTACCTTCAGGCATTTGGAAATTGCTCCCAAGGATGAACTAGACTTGTGGAGGTCTACAAATATTTTTTCTGAGGTCTTGGCTGATTTCTTTTGATTTTCCCATGATGTCAAGCAAAGAGGCACTGAGTTTGAAGGTAGGCCTTGAAATACATACACAGGCACACCTCCAATTGACTCAAATTATGTCAATTAACCTATCAGAAGCTTCTAAAGRCATGACATCATTTTCTGGAATTTTTCAAGCTGTTTAAAGGCACAGTCAACTTAGTGTATGTAAACTTCTGACCCACTGGAATTGTGATACAGTGAAWMATAAGTGAAATAATCAGTCTGTAAACAATTGTTGGAAAAATGACTTGTGTCATGCACAAAGTAGATGTCCTAACCGACTTGCCAAAACTATAGTTTGTTCACAAGAAATTTGTGGAGTGGTTGAAAAACTAGTTTTAATGACTCCAACCTAAGTGTATGTAAACTTTCGACTTCAACTGTATGTTGCAAGGCATGCGGCAAATGGTGGTCACACCAGATACTGGCTGGTTTTCTGATCCACACCACTACCTTTTTTAAGGTATCTGTGACCAACAGATGCATGTCAGTATTCCCAGTCATGTGAAATCCATAGATTAGGGCCTAATTAATTTATTTCAATTGACTGATTTCTTTAAATGAACTGTAACTCAGTAAAATCTTTGAAATTGTTGTATCTTGCATTTATATTTTTGTTCTGTGTACATAAAACAAGATAGCTTATTCATTGTAAATGTCCACAGAACGACATTATACAGACACAGGTCCTTTAGCTCTTAGATGGCTAACATTTGTTTCTGTTTGCTTCAAGAAAAGAAAAACAGCATAACATTGCTTCGTGTTGTGAATATTGACAGAGTAATCTAATCCACATTCTATTAATGTACTTGTGTGACAAATGTAGGAGTGTAGAATATGTCTATGCTGTGACTGGTGGGAGGCATTTAGTTTCCCTGTAGCTGTTTGGCAGCGGCCTACCTCTCTGGAGTATGGTACTGAAGAAGCCCATCACTCCCTACTGTATGTCTCCCTCCCAGATGAATCCCGTTGGACATGGACATACCCCACTGCCGCTCCCATGCTCTCCCTCCCCAGAACAGACAGACAGATGGATGGACAGGCAGGGCCTGCTCTAAACATTTTCACAGATGCAATGCTCCCTTTTCTCCAGTCCCTGTATCCTAGCGCATGTCATCCAACTCTAATCAAGCAGAAAATGGTCATAAATATTTCTTTCTGCTAGATTTCATATTCGCATTTCACGCAGGGACATGATATTTTCCCCCTACCTCCGGGGAGCACCTAATGCAAAAAACAGTTACTTATATTTAAGACTCGTTCCCTCAGTAAAATGCAGGACATATTCCCAGTTCGGGAGAAAACAGAGGGAGAGAGAGAAAGAAGGGGGAGAAAAAGCCATTTAGGTCTGTCTTATTTTCTGTGCCATTTACTGGCTAGTACTTTCACAGCCATCCCATTACATCATGTCAGTGATTGTAAACAACCAAATAACAACAGTGCAGAGAAGCCCAAAGCTAGAGAGCAACACAACACACATCTCTCACTGTTCTCCAAAGGGGCTCCCACCCGGCCTCCTCACAGTGGAGAAAACATTTGTTTTGATTGTCCATTTCAATAATATATATCCTTTTTTTAAGAGAGAGAGAAAGACCGAATGAGGATATATGCAAGTGGTGCTGTGAATGAGTATTTATGGCAGCCGTCATTCACAGGATGCTGGGTGGCAATCACTTTTATTTATGATGAGACATCACATCAGAGGCATAGCATATCATTCTCTAAATGGTATACAAGCATTCACACGCAGGCCCCTTGTCATTTTTCTTTCAAATAGAGGCCACGTCACTCCTGAACGCATCGGAGGTCATTATTCATCACTGATACATACATTGATGGGAAGAGACAAGTCAAATCATCCAATGAGCTCTGAAAGGAGGCAGGGTGAGGGTCCACACAAATATACAGTGCATTGGGAAAGTATTCAGACCTCTTGACTTTACCACATTTTGTTATGTTACAGCCTTATTCTAAAATGTATTAAATTCTAATAAAAATCCCAATCTACACACAACATCCGATAATGACAAAGCGAAGGTTTTTAGACATTTTTTCCAATTTATTACAAATAATAAACAGAAATAACCTATTTACGTAAGTATTCAGACCCTTTCCAATGCATCCTGTTTCCATTGATCATCCTTGAGCTGTTTCTAGAACTTCATTGGAGTCCACCTGTGGTAAATTCAATTGATTGGACATGATTTGGAAAGGCACACACCTGTATATATAAGGTCCCACAGTTGACAGTGCATGTCAGACAAAAACCAAGCCATGAGGTCGAAGGAATTGTTCATAGAGCTCCAAGACAGGATTGTGTCAAAGCACACATCTGGGGAAGGGTACCAAAACATTTCTGCAGCAAAGAAGGTCCCCAATAACACAGTGGCCTCCATCATTCTTAAATGAAAGAAGTTTGGAACAACCAAGACTCTTCCTAGAGCTAGCCGCCCGACCAAATTGAGCAATCAGGTGAGAAGTGCCTTGGTCAGGGAGGTGACCAAGAACCCGATTGGTCACTCTGACAGAGTTCCGGAGTTCCTCTGTGGAGATGGGAGAACCTTCCAGAAGGACTACCATCTCTGCAGCACTTCACTAATCAGGCCTTTATGGTAGAGTGGCCAGACAGAAGCCACTCCTCAGTAAAAGGCACATGACAGTCCGCTTGAAATTTGCCCAAAGGCACCTAATGACTCTCAGACAATGAGAAAAAAGATTCTCTGATCTGATTAAACCAAGATTAAACTCTTTGGCCTGAATGCCAAGCATCACATCTGGAGGAAACCTAGCACCATCCCTACGGTGAAGCACGGCGGTGGCAGCATCATGCTGTGGGGATGTTCTTCAACGGCAGGGACTGGGAGACTAGTCAGGATCGTGGGAAAGATGAACGGAGCAAAGTACAGAGAGCTGCTTGATGAAAACCTGCTCCAGATCACTCAGGACTTCAGACTTGGGCTAAGATTCTCCTTCTAACAGGACAACGACCCTAAGCATACAGCCAAGACAACGCAGGAGTGTCTGACTGTCTCTGAATGTCCTTGAGTGGCCCAGCCAGAGCCCGGACTTGAACCTGATCGAACATCTCTGGAGATACCTGAAAGTAACTGTGCAGCGACGCTCCCCATCCAACCTGACAGGGCTTCAGAGGATCTGCAGAGAAGAATGGGAGAAACTCCCCAAATACAGGTGTGCCAAGCTTGTAGTGTCATACCCAAGAAGACTTGAGGCTATAATCTCTGCCAAAGGTGCTTCAACAAAGTACTGAGTAAAGAGTCTGAATAGTTATGTAAATGTGATATTTCAGTTTTTTCGTTTGTAATACATTTCCCAACATTTCTAAAACCTGTTAGTGCTTTGTCATTATGGGGTACTGTGTGTAGATTGATGAGCAAAAAAAACGATTGAATCCATTTTAGCATAAGGCTGTAACGTAACAAAATGTGGAAAAGGGGTATGAATACTTTCCGAAAGAACTGTATAATTACCTTTATAGGAGTTCATTTGATTTTACACAGAACAAAAATATAAATGCAAGATGCAACAATTTCAAAGATTTTACTGAGTTACAGTTCATATAAGGAAATCAGTCAATTGAAATAAATTCATTAGGCCAGAATCTATGGTTTTCACATGACTGGGAATACAAATATGCAACTGTTGTTCACAGATTCCTTAAAAAAAACGTAGGGGAATAGATCAGAATACCAGTCAGTATCTGGTGTGACCACCATGTGCCTCATGCAGTGCGACACATCTCCTTTGCATAGAGTTAATTGTGGCCTATGGAATGTTGTCCCACTCCTCTTCAATGGCTGTGCAAAGTTTCTGGCTATTGTCGGGAACTGGAACACGCTGTCGTACACGTCGATCCAGAGCATCCCAAACATGCTCAATGTGTGACATGTTGGGTCACAACACACTTTACATATTGCGTWWAAAAAAAAAATCTGTATCGATTTTAGATTTCAGGTATTTGTCATATTTGTCCTTTCATAATAACAAAGGGAAAAAATGGTTAAAGAAATAATTATTGTTCATGTCTCATTGTATATTCACTACTCATAACCTGCCTCCATGCTAAACCTGAGAAACATGGTCTCCCTATCACCAATAATGGCCTCTACGTTAGAGATCCTAAGGACCTGCGTGTAGAAACAAAGGCCAGTTCTTCATTTTTCTCCACTAGAGCACTGCATAGTGACTTAATGAAGCTGACATGTCTGTGCCTCTCTTTTTATGGTCTATCCTACAGAGGCCATTTCCCAGCTAGTTAGTACACCATAAGCATTAGGATCATAGCAACTGATGCTGGGGAGACCATGTTAGTGGTGTAACAAGTWAAAAAAAAAATGATTTCCCAAACCCTCTGCACACACAACATTACCAACCAAAAGTTACAAATCCTCTGTGCTCACTGCTCTATTCTTTGACAGAGATAATTGATGGGTAGAGACGAGGCAAACAAGAAGGGTGAGGGAGAAAAGAGAAAAAAAAGCTTGCCGTTTGCAATGGTGGACTTACCATTAGGCAGAAGAGGCAATTGCCTCAGGCCTCACATCATCAAGGGGCCTCGCGAGCTGGTCATTTTTATTTATTTTTTACTATTCCAGTAATCCTTTTTTATATACAGTACCAGTCAAAAGTTTGGACACACCTACTCATTCTAGGGTTTTTATTTATTTGTACTATTTTCTACATTGTWGAATAATAGTGAAGACATCAACACTATGAAATAACACATATGGAATCATGTAGTAACCAAAAAAGTGTAAAACAAATCAATTTATATTTTAGACTCTTCAAAGTAGCCACCCTGTGCCTTGAGGACAGCTTTGCACACTCTTGGCATTATGTCAATCAGCTTCACCTGGAATGCCTTTCCAACAGTGTTGAAGGAGTTCCCACTTTTGCTGAGCACCTGTTGGCTGCGGTCCAACTCATCCCAAACCATCTCAATTGGGTTGAGGTCGGGTGATTGTGGAGGCCAGGTCATCTGATGCATCACTCTCCTTCTTGGTCAAATAGCCCTTACACAGCCTGGAGGTGTGTTGGGTCATTGTCCTGTTGAAAAACAAATGATAGTCCCACTAAGAGCGAACTAGATGGAATGGTCGTATCGCTGCAGAATGCTGTGGTAGCCATGCTGGTTAAGTGTGCTTTGAATTCTAAATAAATCACWGACAGTGTCACCAGCAAAGCTCTCCCACACCATCACACCTCCTCCTCCATGTTTCACGGTGGGAACCATACATGCGGAGATCATCCGTTCACCTACTCTGCGTCTCACAAAGACACGGCGGTTGGAACCAGAAATCTCTAATTTGGACTCATCAGATCAAAGGACAGATTTCCACTGGTCTATTGTCCATTGCTCGTGTTTCTTGGCCGAAGTAAGTGTCTTCTTATTATTGGTGTCCTTTAGTAGTGGTTTCTTTGCAGCAAAATTGACCTTGAAGGCCTGATTCACGCAGTCTCCTCTGAACAGTTGATGTCGACATGTGTCCGTTACTTGAACTCTGTAAAGCATTTATTTGGGCTGCAATTTCTGAGGCTGGTAACTCTAATGAACTTATCATTTACAGCAGAGGTAACTCTGGGTCTACCTTTCCTGTGGCGGTCATCAAAAGAGCCAGTTTCATCAAAGCGCTTGATGGTTTTTGCAACTGCACTTGAAGAAACGTTCTAAGTTCTTGACATTTTCTGGATTGACTGAACTTCATGTCTTAAAGTAATGATGGACTTTTGTTACCCTTTGCTTATTTGAGCTGTTCTTGCCATAATATGGACTTGATCTTTTACCAAATAGGGCTATCTTCTGTATACCACTCCTACCTTGTCACAACACAACTGATTAGCTCAAACGCATGACGAAGGAAAGAAATTCAACAAATTAACTTTTAACAAGGTACACTAATTGAAATGCATTCCAGGTGACTACCTCGTGAAGCTGGTTGATAGAATGAGAAGAGTGTTCAAAGCTGTCATTAAGGCAAAGGGTGGCTACTTTGAACAATAAATAACATATATTTTGATTTGTTTAACACTTTTTTGGTTACTACATGATTCCATATGTGTTGTTTCATAGTTTTGATGTCTTCACTATTATTCTACAATGTAGAAAATAGTAATAATAAAGAAAAACCCTTGAATGAGTAGGTGTGTCCAAATTTTTGACTGGTACTATATATATATATACATATATATATACATATATAATTTCTCCGCTTGAGGGCCCCCCATACTCCACTCGAGGCATCCCCAACCCAGCCCACCCCGACAAATGACCCGCTGTCATGGGCTGCTCAGCTCATCGCTCTCATTCTGTCTTACTTCAGCAAGTTGGTTCAGCAACAGCAAAATCTGCAGGAAGCTTAAAACTTGCAATGGAAATAGTTGGAAGGGGGGTTTTGTCTAGCCACTGTGCCCAGGTTAATGAGGCCACATTGTTGACAAAAAAGGCCTCCAAAAAAGTAAATAAATCCATACAGCTGAATAATAATTCATAATATAGATCAATACTTTATTTTCATAGATATACAAATATTTTTCTCAGAATAGTAGAAACAAGTGTCATTAATCACCCACGGACTGGTTCATTATAATGGACTATTCCACCCTGACAGAGTTCCCGTGCATTGTTTCACGCGATATGATTGCAAACATGACTTTCATTGAAATGAACTTGCAGCAATGAGGCGCTTTCAGAACGGGGCAGAGAAAGAAAATATATAATAATAATAAATTTTAACAGAAAAATGCAATCTTAAAGCATTTCTTTAGTAAAAAAACAGGTGCTGCTGATAATACTGCCTTTGTTGTCGAGGCAGGGGCCATGTACAGTATGTGTAGCACATGTATCGCTGCTGTCTGGTTAAAAAGAGTATGGCATGTCATACTCCTTTTGGCCAGACAGCATCAGATACATGAGCTACATATAGTAAGACAGAGGGGCGTTGTTTCCCTCACTCGGATGCTTTCTCAAGTGAGATCGTTTCAGCCACTTGGATGCTGGAATTATTTTTGGATGAATGTGCAAAGGTAATCTACTTTCTGTAGTCATTTGTTTAACAAACAGATGAAAACATGACTGGTTGGGTTCATGATTGTGTTCATGGCACATACATTTTTATTGTCAAATTACATGTCTTCACTATAAAACCCCTAAAAAATACATTGTAGACACATGGGGGAGGGGGCTCAAACTGGCCTCTGTCTCAAGCCTCCAAATCACTAAGTCTGCCCCTGACCGTTTGGTAGCATCAGGCAGCTAACCCATTTAGAGGCATTTTGAGCCCTTTAAGAAACAGGCGGCAGGCACATTCTTCACAAGTTGCTCTGGGGAGCAATATCACAGGCTTGCGTGTTGCTAACAGATGCCTGGCAAGAGTAAACAGGCGTTTTGCTGCCATCACTTTGCTCCCCTCCAGACTCCAGCTCTTCTCTTCCCTCTCTGTCACCCAGCATGCCCAGTTTCAGATCTGGGGTCTGACGGCGTGAATGAACATTGACGTCTGTTTTCCACAGTGTGGCGCGTAGATTATTAATAAAATATAAAAAGCCAGTTTCACTACACCGCTTTTGCATTAGCAGGCTAGTACCTCCATTGGTAATCCATCCCGCCAACCCCAATACACACATACACACCCTATGTATCTGTGTACTGTCGTGGCCTCTGAAGCCCAAATAGATGCCTTAATCTGAGGCAAATGCAGTTGCAAGGATTAGGGCTTTATTGAAACAAATAAGTGTTTTAWTGGGAGAAAGTCCCAGTTTCAATTTCAATAGCTCGTTTAACCCTTATCTGCCAAATTCTTAGGGCCTCTTCTATGTTAATGGGATCTACATTGCACTTGCATTGGGGGTGTTAACAAGCACAGCCTATTAATAATATTATTTACCCATAAGTTTTCTGTGTAGGAAATACTTTCTTGATACATATTAACTCTTTAACTTTATTCCTAATAAATTGGGTCAAATGGGCCACCCTAAAAGAATAGTTTCTCCAAAAAAGGCATTATTATTCAACTAGATGTAAACATTCCATTCCACTGAATAGTTTTTTTGTTTAAAGAGTGTTTTGACAATGGCTATTAAAACCAGCCATGTTTGGGCTTGTACTTTCCCAACCCAAGCCTCCTGAGGCCCTGTTAAAACGGTTCCTTATTTACAACACTAAACACACAATCTGCTCAACAAGAACAGACCAATACCAGTGTGTGTGTGCGCTCGTGCGTGCGTGTGTTGGTGTGTGAGCATACGTGTGTGTATGTGTATGCGATCGGGAGGTTTAGGGATGTGTTTGTGGGTATTACTTTAAATAAAACATCATCGATGCATTTAGTCAAAACCCTAGAGTCAGTTCAGCACTCCTAATAAGCCATCTAATAATGACCCAACACAGACGTGTTTCCCTGTCTGACTCTCCACATTAGCTGCTTCAGACACCTGCAAAGAAGTTTACAGTTTCCATCTTCAGCACAAACGCACAGACACGGCCATCATCCGGGTGCCCCACAATGAGAGCCACTTGAGGCTTCCTAATGATACCAGCATACACGCCCATAATTTACATAGAAAGCAGTGGCCACACTGATCCAACATTACACACTAGATGCATTTAGTGGAGTAGGTCGAGAGCTTCAAGTTCCTCGGTGTCCACATCACTAAGGAATTAACATGGTCCACACACACCAACAGTCGTGAAGTAGGCACGACAACACCTCTTCCCCCTCAGGAGGATGAAAAGATTTGGCATGGGCCCACACATCTTGACTGGCTGCATCACTGCTTGGTATGGCAACTGCTTCGCATCCAACCGCAAGGCAAAACAGTGGGTAGTGCGTATGGCCCAATACATCACTTGAGCCGAGCTCCCTACCATCCAGGACATCTATACCAAGCGGTGTCAGAGAGGAAGGCCCTAATAATGTTCAAAGAGTCCAGCCAATCTGGAAGCAAAAGAAACGCACACCTGTTTAGGCGAGGTGCTGGCTAGCGGAGTAGAACACTTGAAAAATAAAAGAGTCCAGCCACCCAAGTCATTGACTGTCTCTCTGCTACCTTACGGCCAAGCTGTACCAATGCACCAAGTCTGGAACCAACAAGCCATAAGACTGCCAAATACACTACATGACCAAAAGTATGTGGACACCTGCTCGTTGAACATCTCATTCCAAAATCATGAGCATTAATATGGAGTTGGTCCCCCCTTTGCTGCTATAACAGCCTCCACTCTTCTGGGAAGGCTTTCCACTAGATGCTGCAGGGAATTGCTTCCATTCAGTCACAAGAGCTTTAATGGGGTCGGGCACTGATGTTTGGCGATTAGGCCTTGCTCACAGTCGTCATTCCAATTCATCCTAAAGGTGTTCGATGGGGTTGAGGTCAGGGCTCTATGTCCCAGCCAGTCAAGTTCTTCCACACCAATCTTGACAAACCATTTCTGTATGGACCTTGCTTTGTGCACGGGGGCATTGTCATGCTGAATCAGGAAAGGGCCTTCCCCAAACTATAGCTACAAAGTTGGAAGCACAGAATCATCTAGAATATAGCGTTAAGATTTCACTTTACTGGAACTACGGGCCTAGCCCAAACCATGAAAAACAGCCCCAGACCATTATTCCTCCTCCACCAAACTTTACAGTTGGCACTATGCACTGGGGCTGGTAGCATTCCCTTGGCATCCGCCAAACCCAGATTTGTTCCGTCGGACACCCAGATGGTGAAGCGTGATTCATCACTCCAGAGAACGTGTTTCTACTGCTCCAGAGTCCAATGGCTGCGAGCTTTACACAACTCCAGCTGATGCTTAGCATTGCTTGACCTTAGGCTTGTGCGTGGCTCCTCGGCCATGGAAACCCCTTTAATGAAGCCCCCYACGAACAGTTATTGTGCTGACGTTGCTTCCAGAGGCAGTTTGGAACTCGGTAGTGAGTGTTGCAACCGAGGACAGACGATTTTTACGCACTATGTGCATCAGCACTTGGCTGTCCCGTTCTCTGAGCTTGTGTGGCCTACCACTTCGCGGCTGAGCCGTTGTTGCTCCTAGARGTTTCCACTTCACCGTTACATCATCCTAATAAATACGGGATACAGAACAATACACCTTCCACTACATTACACCCCATTCTGACCGTTTGACCTGAAATCCATTATCCCTGTGTTTCATGTGGCCAGGGTTAGCTACAGTATAGTATGGAGCGACTTACCTTGCAGCATTGCAGGCTTGTTGGGGCATGAGGGAAGTTAAGATTACCTCATTGTCAAACAACTCCTCAGATCCCCCCCGCTTGCCCAAATGAACCAGCCCCGGGGAGGGTGTGTAAACAGGATGTCAACCCATGGATCAGTCAACTATTTTAAACTTGGGGGTTTGGTATGGTATGCAAACATGTGACCTGTGCTGCATCTCTCTGCTGCTGATCGTCTCACGGGCTGAAAGGACACGCTTAAGGTACACTTAACAAAATGGATGATTTCATGAGCTGGCCATTTTGGAACTTAGCCATAGAGAGGGGTGCTGCTAATGTGTTTACCTCCAAAACTCAGGAAGAAAACTCAACAAGACATGACAAAAGGCTTCAGAAGTCATACTGGGATAGACTAAACAGATCTCTCTTCCCTGGGAGAAAAATATATTGCATGTAACAATTAACTAGACTCAAAAAGCAATATGGTTCAATTGCGGAAGGCTTAGGAATCGACAAAAACAGTGATGAAGTTTTCTTGTGACACATGGCGTGTTTTTTTCTAATTATCTTTTCCCTTTTCTACATACAAGCACATTACTGTTCAATTTCCACCTCCATCAGTATGATTATTAATCAGATCACACATCAATTGCCAGAACCACCCAAGAAATCAGCCTGTAATAAAACTGTCATCTGCTCCACTATAAAGACAGATGCTGTGAGTTGTGTGATAACATAATTAAACTGTTCTGGGAGGGATTCCATACAATTATTCAAATTGGAAGAGCACTATCGTTTTACCAACAAAGCAATTTAGGGCAATATGCAGTGTCATAACACTGATGTTATCCGTTCCCCCAGATTTCCAATAAGTTGGAGCCCCTACCGTCCCCAGCCTGATCTGACAATATGAACAGTTTACAAGCAGATACCTGAGAGCACTGAGAGATGAAGGAAAGACAATCCACAGCATAACACAGGTGGCTGCGAGTGACACAGAAACATAGCCGTGTGTATCCTTTTAACATGATCCTCTCTGAGATGAGGAGGGGTGTGTGTGTGTGCACTTGTGTGCGTGGCATGCATATGTGTCATTGACTGCAACCCTCAGGAAGGAAACACACAATGAGAGAATAATGCGTCATAGCCTTTGGACACCAACCACACAGAGAAACCAGCCCTCTATCACACCTATTGGTTATGCAGTACTGAGCAGATATACTGCTGTGAGAAAACAAAAAGCTGAATTGCTGAATTTAATTTAATTAAAATGTGTGGCGATAACGAGTGTTTTTTACTTGTAGTAAAGAGGGGTGGTTCTGTTCCACTGAKCTCCACAGTCAAGTGGACGCAATCAGCAGCCAGCAGTCCAGCAGCAAGAGAGCTGCTCTGAGCTCACCTCTGACCTGATGATTTTAACCTCTGATCTAAATGCCAGTGAGTCTGACCACTAGTCTGCTCTACAGACCAGGACACAGGCCTCAGCAGCCCTGGCCCTGCTACACTGTACTGTACTGGGCAGTACTGGGCCTGGATGTCTACTCTACAGTACAGGGTTGGCAACGTGGGAGAAAGTCATGTGAGTCTTCTTATCACTTAGCAATTCCTCCTCCGGTGAGTAGAGTTCAGTGATGATAGACACACAGACAGACAGACAACCAAGGCTGTGCTGAGCAGTGTGTGTGTGTGTGTGTGTGTATCTCTCTCTCTTCCACCATGTCGAGAGGGACCTTGTTATAGTTTATATTATGCAAACAGCGAACCTGTGTCTGCGGCTCCACGTGAAGAGCCAAAGTGTTGCTCTCCAGACAGTACTGATGGTCCTGCTCCAACAGAGAAGAGAAATTAAAGGGAAAAAAGTTGGTTTGCCTTATCTTGCGATTTGTGACAAAYCTTTAGAGAACTTGTCTGACAAAGAAGCCTGGATTGATATTTCTGCTGTAAAGGATAAGCAATGATTCATCTGGCTGTTGTTCTTTTTCTGATGATATTGTTGGAGTGTACACTGAGTGGACAAAACATTATGAACATTATGACCATGTTGACATTATGAGTCAACATGGTCCAGTATCCCTGTGGATCGCTTTCGACACCTTGTAGAGTTCATGCACTGATGAATCGAGGCTGTTCTGAGGGCAAAAGGTGGGGTAACTCAATATTCTGAATGTTTTGTACACTCAGTGTATTTTCTAGAGAAGCCAGATTTTTTGAGGCCACAGTCTGCGTTATTTAATATTTCCATCACATGTTTATGTAAGCCCTTTAAGCTTGCCAGATAACTTAATTTTCCTTGTGATCATCCTCTCCTGCAACGTTTGTTGAAGCCTGCAGCTTCAACAAAGGGTAAAAGGGTGTTCAATATTAGGAAGGTGTTCTTAATGTTTTGTAAACTCAATGTATTTTCTATCACTGAGGAACGATGATATTWGAGGAATCTCTCAAACTTCATTAAAGGGACACCTCTAAGAGACAGGATATTAATATTTAATACTCCACAGTTATATCAGCTGAATCCAATTTCTAGCAGAGGAATCGGTTGCTTGCATAAACATGTGCAAGATTACGAATGCAATGCCTAAATCAACCATAAATCACAATCAACAACAGTACATGTAGTAACTTGAATGTGCAGGAGTCAACAGCAGCCTACAGTATCTAACTGTTCAATCACATCATCACTATGACTGCCTGCTTGTTGATGTGGTTGGCTGCATCTGGTCTAATCTGTGACTGCTCCTTTGGACATCGGAACTTCCTCTTGCAAAATCAATAACAACAAAACAAACGGAAAACCCACAAATGTTTAGCTATTGCAAAAACACAGCCCCTTTTAAGAAATATATTTGTCTTTATCATGTCTATAATCTTCACTTCCTCATTAAAGGGATTTCTGAAAACCACAACTTCTGCACCATCAGCAAGAAAGTTTAGAGAAAACATAAAAGAAAGGAGTCATATTGAGAAAATATAGGGTGCAAAACTTCTGTTTGGTTGACACAACAATACACTATATTTATCCACCAAATGGGAACATTTCTGTTCAAACAAAAAATGTGTCTATACAGTGATTGGCCAATAATGGGAAACCACTTCGATTGGAGATTTAGATAAGCCAGAAGAGCGCCTTGTTTCTGCAGAGGTATTKCAGCCCAGTATTTGACTTACTAATAGAGATGTTTAAACCAAGCTTATGGTCCACTTCCCACAAATCTGACTGGTCTACAAGATAAATTTCACTGTCAGAATCAAGATGATCAAACAGATTACAATTATTGTATCCCCTATCTTTATTAATGAGCACTGTCTTTCACAGTTATGTTCCCTAATAAGAATAAATGGTATACCACCACCAGGTTTGTTGTTCACCCTGACTCAGGGGTGAACAAAAAAATCTAGATTGATTTCTGCATCACCAAAAGGGAAATGGTGTCTTGGATGTTTCTCAGAGAAGCCCACATATCTGTCAAGTTACCCCCTATATTAGCGCAACCAGCAAATAAAACTTAAAAGACAGACTGCAAAATGCCACAAAAGTAAAAGTTATCAAGTAATTGAGCGAAGATCTTAATGCCCATGGGACAATTAACATGGTTCATGATGCATGAATGAAAATCCTGGGTTAGCCTAATGGGAGAATAAAAACACAGGCGCATTCCCCCAGAACTCTCCACTGGTAAGTACCCTATCAAAGGAGAACGTCAGGAGCGGAGAATGAGACATCTCGTCCTTCATCCCGAACCATGCACCATTTATCACACAGAACAATTAATCCATCCGCCTCTCTCTCTCCATCATAAACCGTATGGTACGCCACAGACATTAAGCATGGGCTTTCTTTGTTCAAAGGGACAAACAGAAAGAAAAATATCTACAATTTATTGAAATTAACAGGAAAAAATTATACAGGACTAAATTCACGAGTAATGTTTTTATTTCTACATTATTTTCCTAAATGACTGATCTGAGAGAATCATTATCCCATCCATATGACCAGAGAACAGAGACCAGTGCCGGACAGTTGGCTCTTTACCTCGGGTGAAGGATTTTTTTTCTCTCTCACTCTCCTCGTTGTCAAGTGTGCATCCATGCCACATTTCCCTGCTCTCTCTCTCCCTCTCGTCMGCCTCACATTCATCAAAGTTGTAACCCCTGTTGTCTTTGCACAGCGAATCAGAATGCGCCCCTGGCAAAGAATGAAGGAAAAGTCAACAGGAATTAAGTTTCAGTGCAACTGTTTACTCAACTGTGGCCCGCAGTTATTGAAATTGTATCCATGGTTTTGTGCGACTACTGCAGTAATGAATTCAGTATGGCTGTGATTTTCTCACTGACGACATGTTAATGTTGAGCTGGAGAAAATAAGGGAGACGGCTAGAACAGCAGTGATGGAGGGGAGAGGAGGGAGGGACAGCCATGTGGAGTAGACCGCCTATAGGTCTAACAAGTAAGGGACGTTTGCAGACACATCTTTATTTGTCTACTTTTTCTGTTATTGCTGAAGGAATTATTGTAAATTGTGCATTTGCAACTTTGCTGTTGTTAATGTTACTGGCTTGCAACAAATATGTGATTTCTTGGGCTATTACTCACAATGTGCTGTACGTGTTCACAAGCTGATTTTCCTGATAAGTGCTTCAAACGAATGACTGTTATTTTTGTTGTGACAAAATGCATGTTTCAGCATTGTTCTTTACCTCATACAGATGTTGATAGATATACGGTGACAACAGGCAGCAACAAAAGAGGCTGTGCATCATGACTAAACTGCTCCTGACAACAACCCCAGTCATTCTTCAATGCCAAGACAGCATGAGACACAGTGATCTTTTCAATGCTGTTTCCTTAAACACGCTGTCGTGTGGCACACATAACACTGACACCAACAGAAAGAGCTTGTCTGTTTCCCTCAAGTCTCAGATGGTGAAAATGTTTTGGGCTTCACTAATAATAAATCTACCGCCATTCTATGGGCCTCATTGGTTGGACACAGAGGAGTGTGGCATTAGTTGTGAGTGTGAGGCGTGTTCACAATGAGCTAAGGGAAAATACTGTCAGCCCATTGCACAGTACAGCACTCCAACTGTCCGAGAATCGTGTGGCACCTATACACTTAAAATATGTTGACCTACCTCAATAAATACTTCACCAAAATGCAGATGCTGCATAATACACTAAACATGTCCGCATCCAAACACACAATCATTGAGAGCACTACCCTCTCTTTAAACATTCAAAACGCTCTCCAATACACATAAATAATAGTCATGTGTTTATGTAGTTGATGTACTTTGGGTCGGGATGAAATATTAACAGGTACTTTAGAGGGGATAGGGACTGCTGTTGACATGAGAATAATCCACTCATTCTGACATTATTTTCATTAGGCCACTGTTGATACAGTCCCAAAAGGTTTTGCATGTCAGCAATCAAGTTGTCAAGATATAAGACTTTCAAAAAGCAAATAGTAACTTGATTGCTGACATGCAAAACATTTTAAGACTGTAACAACAGTGGAATAATGAAACAAATACCAAAAGATCGTTTTTGAGGGGATTATTCCTTTAATTAAGACAGGTGTGAAGAGAGGAACCTAGTTGACCTGCTGCTGCTGGAGATGGATCAGGTCAGCTGCAGTGACGTCCACTGACGTGGCGCTTTTGGGCCTCGCGTCCCTGGCTCCGTCCTCCACGCTCGCTGCTCTGTTCTGACTGGCTGGACCGTTGCTTGCCGCCTCGGTCCCAGATTCTTGCATCATGACTTAAAAACCTGAGACAGCAGGGAGTAGGAGAAACAGCTGTTAAAACAAGGCACAGTACAGGGGATACAGTACGTTTTAACCTGGGCCAAACTGTAAACATGTGTAATTTCCTTACCACACGAGTTCACTTCTATAACAGGTTTTTCTATTGGTTCATTCCTGACTGTTTCTTGTTTGTTTGTTTGTTTGCATTGTATTCATAGACTCTCCTTCCACTGGGTGATGAACTAGTCTTTTGCTTTGTCTTTCCGGACTAGATACTTGCAGATGACATGTCCATACTGGGCTGGACGAAGGAGCATGGCTCAGGTTCTGTTAGTGTTCTGCTTCACGGCTGTGTGGAAGGCAGGGGATAAAAACACACATCTGAGAGAAACCTAACCTCAGTGAGGCAAAGCAGTGGAGTCCAAGAAAACACTCACCCTCACAAACAAAACACTTTCTATGGAAATTGATATATTTACTCCCAGAAGAACCACGCAGAATGGCTTTTTAATGGGAAACAGGTCCAACGGGTGGGCGTGCCTGCCTGCCAAAGGATCTCCATGAGAAACATCCATTTTAAAACACTCAAATCCTATGCGGTGCTCAATTAACACCAACATATGAGTCTATACCAAAATCATTTTCTGTTATTACGTCATTTTAAAGGAGAATGTGCTGTATACAAATGGTTACATATGCTCTATAATTGCATGTAATTCTATAATCCAACTAAAATAAAAAAATATTCAGCCGTAGATTTTTTWAATTTTCAAGTCCTTATTGTTTCTCATTTTGATGATACACAAGCCAGACAGACATCCTCTCACCCCCCATCCCAACTCCCTCCCCTCGSTCCTGGGATGAGTATGAACTGAATGACACTGATGCTTATCTGGGTCTGCATTCCTGAAATCAGTGGTGAGATTTACATCTTTTGTGTTGGTCACAAGCCTGGTGCGGCGGGAGGCGCGTCTAGTTGCCCAACTCCAAAGCAGTTAATGAAGCTGACCAAGTCAGGCAGAAGTAAATTAACTTGGCTGATTAATGATTTATACAAAGTAGAATAAATGCCCTTAAAACATTGGGCCTCGTCATGAAAGATGGTGGAAATGAGACTAAATGCAGATTTAAAATGTTGTGTTTAAGCCGTGTTATAGGGAGGCCAGTACGTGTTAATGTGTGCTCAACAGAGGGGCTGAGTCTCCTGAGATGCCAATCTAAACAAGAGACAGCCTATATGGAGGAGGTCAGAGACCTGGTCGTGCGGTGCCAGGACAACAACCTCTCCCTCATCGTGATCAAGACAAAGGAGATGATTGTGGACTACAGGAAAAAGATGACCGAGCACTCCCCCATTCTCATCGACGGGGCTGCAGTGGAGCAGGTTGAGAGCTTCAAGTTCCTTAGTGTCCACATCACCAACAAACTAACATGGTCCAAGCACCAAGACAGTCACCAAGACAGTCATGAAGAGGGCACTACAAAACCTATTCCCCCTCAGGAGACTGAAAATATTTGGCATGGGTCCTCAGATCCTCAAAAGGTTCTACAGCTGCACCATCGAGAGCATCCTGACTGGTTGCATCACTGCCTGGTATGGCAACTGCTCGGCCTCTGACCGCAAGGCACTACAGAGGGTAGTGCGAACGGCACAGACCATCACTGGGGCCAAGCTTCCTGCCATCCAAGACCTCTATACCAGGCCCTAAAGGGGAAGGCCCTAAAAATTGTCAAAGACTCCAGCCACCATAGTCAAAGACTGTTCTCTCTATTACCGCACAGCAAGCGGTACCGGAGCCCCAAGTCTAGGTCCAAGAGGCTTCTAAACATCTTCTACCCCCAAGCCATAAGACTCCTGAACACTTAATCAAATGGCTACCCAGACTATTGGCTACCCCCCTTTTTATACCGCTTCTCTCTGTTGTTATCATCTATGCATAGTCACTTTAATACTCTACCTACATGGTACATATTACCTCAACTAACCGGTGCCCCCCGCACATTGACTCTGTACCGGTACCCCCCTGTATATAGTCTCGCTATTGTTATTTTACTGCTGCTCTTTAATTACTTGTTACATTTATTTATTGTTCTTATACGTATTTTTTTAAACTGCATTGTCGGTTAGGGGATTGTAAGTAAGCATTTCACTGTAAGGTCTACACCTGTTGTATTTGGCGCATGTGACTAATACAATTTTATTTTATTTTATTTGAAACAAGGCACAGTCGGCCCACAGCAGAGGAGCTACAATGGGGACTCACTCTGTCTGACAGACATCAAATGGAGCTTGACAGATTGTTATGTTCACATTTAATATCAGAAAACAAAATAAGCAAGATAACAATAGAATAGAATAGTATAGCTCAGAGATCATCAACTAGATTCAGCCGAGGGCCGTTTTTTTCTTGAGCGGATGGTCGGGGGCCCYAAACATAATTACAAATAATATGTAGACTGCAAATTGACCGCAAGAAGTCCAAACAGATACTGTATAATATTTGACTAAAACATAATAATGTCAAACCTTGCTTACATTTGTATCCGATCACATATATCTCTTTATTATGCATGGGATTAAAGGATTTCCAAAATTAAAATCACTTGGAGGTGATTTCCTGGTGTTTCTAGTCTTATGTCCAACAATGAAAATGTTACCCCCCAACAAAAAAAGAAATACTTTTTTTGCTTACAAAAATTGGGGAGGGGCGGGCAAATAAAACCACCCACGGGTCGCCAGTTGGAGAATCCTGGTATAGGTCGTTAAAACAATAAATTAAAATGTTACAGGCCTAACTATTTCAGTACTATCATCATCAGTACTTGTAAGCTACAAGTAGTAAAATCAGTAGCTACCACTATAATAATAATCACCATAGTGCACTATAATTTTAATCTTTACAAGGAAGAATGTCTCTGCTCTTCTTGCAAGCAGAACATCCTAGTGAGTCCTCATCAAATAATGTGGTCGGTATTGTTTCAGTTGTATGTCAACCGCCCCTTCACCTCAACTGTTGTGTATGCTATTTCCCCGATGGCTGAGCAGGCTCTTTTGGAGCTTCAGCCTGCCTTTATTGCCCTACAGAGGGCCTTTGTTGAACTAAAGTTAGTGCTTAATGCCTTTTAAAATCAAACATGTTGTTTTCCCATTCACATAGAAATGTATCGAATGATTTATGCTACGTACAATGAACAAAAATATAAACGCAACATGCAACAATTTAAAAGATTTTACTGAGTTACAGTTCATATAAGGAAATCAGTCAATTTAAATGAATTCATTAGGCCCTAATCTATGGATTTCACATGACTGGGAATACAGATATGCATCTGTTGGTCACATATACCTTAAAAAAAAAGGTAGGGGTGTGGATCAGAAAACCAGCCAGTATCTGGTGTGACCACCATTTGCCTCATGCAGTGTGACACATCTCCTTCACATAGAGTTGATCAGGCTGTTGATTGTGGCCTGTGTAATGTTGTCCCACTCTTCAATGGCTGTGTGAAGATGCTGGATATTGGCSGGAACTGGAACACGCTGTCGTACATGTCGATCAAGAGCATCCCAAACATGCTCAATGGGTGGCATGTCTGGTGAGTATGCAGGCCATAGAAGAACTGGGACATTTTCAGCTTCCAGGAATTGTGTACAGATCCTTGCGACATGGGGCCGTGCATTATCATGCTGAAACATGAGATGATGGCGGGGGATGAACGGCACGACAATGGGCCTCTGGATCTCGTCACGGTATCTCTGTGCATTGCCATCGACAAAACGCAATTGTGTTCATTGTCAATAGCTTATGCCTGCCCATAGCATAATTCCACCACCACCATGGGTCACTCTGTTCACAACATTGACATCAGCAAACCGCTCGCCCACACGACGCAATACACGCTGTCTGCCATCTGCCCGGTACAGTTGAAACCTGGATTAATCCGTGAACAGCACACCTCTCCAGTATGCCAGTGGCCATTGATGGTGAGCATTTTCCCACTGAAGTTGGTTATGATGCCGAACTGCAGTCAGGTCCAGACCCTGGTGAGGACGACGAGCACACAGATGAGCTTCCCTGAGACGATTTCTGACAGTTTGTGCCAAAATTCTTTAGTTGTGCAAACTCAGTTTCATTAGCTGTCCGGGTGGCTGGTCTTAGACGATTCTGTAGGTGAAGAAGCCGAATGTGGAGGTCCTGGGTTGGCATGGTTAAACGTGGTCTGCGGTTGGACGTACTGTCAAATTATCTAAAATTACATTGGAGGCGGCTTATGGCAGAGAAATTAACATTAAATTCTCTGGCAACAGCTCTGGTGGACATTCCTGCAGTCCGCATGCCGATTGCACGCTCTCTCAAAAGACATCTCTGGCATTGTGTTTTGTGACAAAACTGCACACTTTAGAGTGGCCTTTTATTGTTCCTAGCACAAGGTGAACCTGTGTAACGATCATGCTGTTTATTCAGCTTCTCTATATGCTACACCTGTCAGATGGATGGATTATCTTGGCAAATGAGAAATGCTAACTAACAAGGATTTAAACAAATTTGTGCACAACATTTGAGAGAAATAACATTTTGTCCGTATGGAACATTTCTGGGATCGTTTCTTTCAGCTCATGAAACATGGAACCAACACTTTACATGTTGCGTTTATATTTTTGTTCAGTYTASTTTGGATGTGTTCCCGCGTATAAATATCTGGGAATCTGGATTGGCGATAGGCTTTCATTCAAAATACATGTTGATGAGTTAGTTATGAAGTTATTTATTTAAGTTAGTTATTTAAATGGACTTATTTTACAGGAATATGCCTTACGTTAAATAGCAGAAAACAAATAATTTTGTCTATATTGATTCCGATCTTACAATATGGAGATATAATTGATATGAATGCAGCTGCCACTGTATTGAAACCACTGGACGCTGTATAGCATTACGCTTCATTACGGGCGATAGGTTCAGCACACATTAATGTACTCTATACGAGAAAGTAGGCTGGCCCTCTTTGAAGTCTCGCAGATCTATGCATTACGCTCTTTTTGTCTATAAAGCCCTCTTACGTAAACTACCACCGTACCTCACTTCTCTGGTAACCTACAAAAATACAAGCTATCAGACACAATCTCAGGAATGGTTAACTCTAGAGGTCCCTTCGATCTCAACAGTTAAGTAAATCTACCTTTAGCTATTTTGCTACCTTGCTTGTGGAATTGTCTACAGAATACACTGAAATTCAATGGTGCATCTAAAGCAGTTCAGACGGCTATGTGAGGACCATTTTAAGGAAGAATGTGTTTGTTTTTTACGATTCTATGATTGATCTTGTAATTTATTTTAGATTTGACTTTATTGTGATGTTTTTTGTGCTTCCATATATCTTGTATGTAAGTAACTAGGCCTATGTTTTTTTACTGTCCCCAGGGCCATGCTGCAAATGAGAATGTATTCTCAGTCCACTCACCTGGTTAAATAAATAATAAATACATCTCATTCTGAGCCCCTGCCTCTCTGCCTGCAGGCTATGGGCTGTCGGGCCCAAGCTACAGACTGTTGGGCCCAGGCTATGGGCTGATGTGCCCAGGCTATGGGCTGTGTTTTCTGGGTTCTGGGCTCTGGCCTCAAGCCTCCAGCTCAGCCCACTCTCTCTCCCTCTCTCCAGACAGATGTTGACCTGGTTGACCCCTTCAGTCTGGCACAGCCTCCCTCCATAACAGGATTTTGTAAACAAGGAGTGAGCAAGAGGAATACTGTGGGATGGAAGAGAGAGAGTCAGCCACAACTACAAGAGTCAGCCGGCTGCTCAGCTCAGGTCAGCTCAGCTCATACAAACTCCCCTTCCTTCTGAGACACCAATTAGAAACACATTCTCAGGCCAAATGAAATGTGATTTGAAATAAACCACATGCTGACGCTATTCACCCCCACTTCTTTTTCAAATAAAATACATTTTTCCACACATAAAAAAATGGACTGAGTCTGTTTTTCTCTCTCTAAAGCTACATAAAAGGGGAAAGTAATGCCTATTATGCATGCACTGTCATTCCATGCAAAATTTTCGTAATTATAACGGAAAGGCGTACATTTACGAATGCAAGGCATCTCCAAAAGTAATCAAGAGAATGAGCCGCGGGGCTATTTTAATGTATGCAAAACTTGTGACCCACAATGAAGGAGAGTAAGGCTAAAATGAATGCAAAGTAAGGCGCACATGCTTGGAACCGGCACTGATGAGGGACGGCTAAAATTAACACCCAATTCATTTTCGAATTGACAAACAAATGAYACCCATAAATCTACTTTCTCATTAATTCTACTGCAGAATAATTCAAAGCTGCAAAAAAGAGAGAAATAAAGAAAATGGAAAATGTGCATTATCCATCATAAATATCACCCAGATAGGAACGAGCCTTATCGGAAAGTTATCTAGTGACAACAATGTTAATCTGAGCTGCACTGAGGCAGAGACACAGCAACTTCATGTAGGCTATCAGGCACAGGCAACTAGTCTACCACGTGACAGGGCCCCTCATTCATTTATCTACTCATTTATGTTCAGTTTGCTCAGAGGATACTTTTATCTGTGATGATGACTCAAATAGCTTGCAGTTAATTTGTTTTTTTACTAAATCCATTTATACAACAATACATATTCAGGGTGAATTATCAGTCAAGTGTCTCGCTAAAGGTACTATACTTAGCATGGCTGGAAAATACGCATTCATGCAAGCACCCACGAATGCACAAACACAGACACAAACAGCCATACACACATACACACACAAATAAACACACACACATATTCAAACAGAAATGAGGGGGCAGTTCATGAGAAACAGGCCTGCTTGTTTATGAGGCATGTCAGCCCTAAATATAAAAAGAAAAACAAGAAAAACAAAGAACCCTAAATAATGAACATTCCATGAGGTAACAGAGGTCCACAAAACAGATGCTATGCTTCTCTGTTGATCCTCAGACGTCTGTTCTTCTAAAGAGGGTGGTGGTGGTGGTGGTGGMGGGGGGGGGGGGGGGTCTGGTTGCAAAACACAACAAGTGTTGGGAACAAACAGTGGATCATAAAAAAGGTCAGAGTTTCTGTTTGGTGATGGTTTTGTTCGTCGAATAAGGGGAGTACAGTCCAAACACAGTCACATGCAACTCCTACCTGACGAAACGGGTTCAGAGCATGGCAGGGCACCAAGGACTAATCAAGCCTATCGTTCCACTCAATAGAACTCTACAAGCCTGTCCCTTGTTATGGCAGCCTGGAATTGAAGAGCTAAAAAATTCAGTCAACAATCCAAGGTAGGGTCGGCCTGCACAGCTGTGGCGTGYCCTTTCCCCATGTTTCACTTTTCACTAATGCTCATGACAGTAAACCCTTTATGGCCACCTGTTCTGGTCTGCATAGTTATCACATAGCTCCTGTTTACACAAGCACATAACACAAGCACACAACACAAGCACAACATTGTTGGGGAGGAGATAAAGACACAGACAAAGGAGATGATAACGGGAGAGGTTCACTCTGATGCTGCCTGTTTAGGTTGGCTTGGTTGCTAGACTAGGCAACATAAAGAGGTTGTACCAAGGTGGTGCATCACCATAACGCTTCCCCTGGAAGGGGTTTACAAGGTTTGGAGAGTTTTGTGTTCAGCTTTATTTTGGCTCGACAAACATGAGAGAAAATCTATTTTTCTCGTTTACAAATAGCTGAACGAACATTTGTTCAATGATCCACAGTTAATCCTCTCATAATACAAAATAAACTATTCAAAGAACTGAACCCCTCTACTGGCTTGTGCAGAACAGAACTGAAAGTCTGAATTGGGCTGGGCCCCTGAACCCTCCCACAGTCATAGAACAGCCAGTGGCCTGCCCTCCCTCCCTCATCTCCTTGGTCTTTACTTTAATGTAGCCTAGACCTCCATAATCCAGAACCACACACATCCCTCAGAAGTGGTTGCCACAATATCTGGGCTCGCTTGGCACTCAACAAAGAATCCCTCGCCCTTCTCTTCTCCGAGAAGGTAAATTGACAGCATTGATGACATTCCGCCAACGGAGACTTCACAGTGAGACCAAACAAGCACTAATCTCACCAGCCACTTCAACAAAAAGTRGCAGATAAGCAAAGCCTATCTCAAGACTACTATGACAACATTGTAGGAACAGGCCTCCCCTCTCTCCCTCCTCACCCCTTTTTCACAGACACACAGAAGCTTTTTAAAAGTTCCTTCCAGACCTTATAGGGGTTAACCAACCACTCACTCACACCAGCAAACAAAGCGGCTATTTGTTTATGAACTGATTTCTGCCATGGCTACAGTAAACAGGGTGAGCGGGGATTTGTGTTTATGAACAAACACATCACCTTGCAGGACCAATTTAACATTAACCAGGTGGAATAATCAACAGATTTCATAGGTGACACTCATGGCAGACCTAATGTAAACAGGCTCTGGGAGGAGAAAGGGGCTAGGCTTAGGGAATCATTGTCGATGCAAKGGCAGAGCCAGCTAGAATAAACAGCTGGGGGAAACTCAAGACAAACAAACAGTCATTCTCCTGACATTTGAAGAAGCATTAAGGTGGTGTGTTACAGCTGCTAGCCTGGCGGCCATCATGAATGTGAACAAAGAGGGGGTGGACGGGGGTGGGGAGGGTGCGGTGGGCTGGTGAAGAGGGTCTCCTCAGAATTGAGGGAAAACACGGTGGTTGAGACACAACACTTTGACAACAGACAAAATATAGAGCGTCTTCAAAAACACCACAGCAAGGAACTTGTAAAACATGTTAAACATTTACTTGCTTCAATTATTCAGTAACTAGGGCTTGGCAACAACAAAGGACGTCTGAGGGCTCCTGAATCTGTTCCTAAAAACATCAGGACAGGTTGATGGAAAAACAAGCAATGTTGTTTTCATCTGACAAACAGAGAAATAATTGAACTGCAAGTGCCCTGTTTTTAACCCAGATAATACTGGAATCAATAATCTGCGTATACAATGAATACTGTATCTATTTCGATTTCTTTAAAAATAATACTAGCGTGACTTTGAGTCTAACGCACACAGTGTATGATCTGTGTTACTCTATTTGCATTAGAGCAAATAATACACTATTCAGAAACAGCTAACGATTACAACAAGCATGAAAGAGAAATTGGTGTGGGGAATTTCAAGCTGCACGTCACCTTGTGCATGAATTATTCATGCATACAAGTTGCCATCTGCTCATCTGAATCCAGTCAGAGAGGCCTAGCTACCCTGACTGTTTAGTTTCCCGTCTCCTCTCCTCTCCCAAACAACCCTCATAGTCATTTCAGTTAGGCCCCAAACCCATTTACCCCCATATAGTGAGGGCAAAGGAACAACAGCTAAGAGCCCAAACACATATTTATGACACATTGTGAAGAATATAATGGGATCCTCTAGCGTGAAATCCAGATTCAAATGTATTACTACACCATGTACAGAGAAAAGTGCTTGACATCCACTGATGCTGAGGATGATGATTCATATGAAAATGAACATATTATCATGCTACAAGCTCATTTAAATGAACAATAAGGATGGGAGCAGAAGGCACACTCTCCAGTAGGGAGGCTAAGTAGACAGATCATTCCCGAAAATACACAAAACAGTTTGTCTCCTTGGCATGAAGCCGTCCCATATACACCTAACGTACAGGCCTGCTGGGAAGAGACAATGACGGAATGTGAAAAAGTAAGGCAGGGCATGGTATTTTTAGTACAACCACGGCCGATTGAGACTAAGTAAATAGAAAAGTCTAATGAGTTTAAAGCCGCTTGTACATGAATGGAATAGTAATGGTGTGGTGTGGAGATGGAGCTGCTTCAGGAGTGGTTCACAACACATTCCTCAGTGACTCTCCTTCATTTGACTTTGATAATCTCCCTCACATGAGGCTCACATCGATAACACTGCAGCGAGAGGACAGACATCGAGAGACCTGGGGCTCTTTTCTGACCAGATCTGATGCATGGGAAAAGCAGGCCTCGCTACTCTCAAGCTCATCTTTTCAATTAGACCTGTCAAACACGCATGCTGAAAGAAAAACACAGACTTCAATCTCTCCGCATCCTATGGGATCTGCAAAAGCTCTTGTTGTTTTAACATTACTTAAAATGTGTCATATATTTTTWAATAATTTTTACTAGAATTCGTGCAGGGCCTGTTCCCAGGAGTGGACTTCAGAGGAGGAAATGTGTCAGATACATTTTCCAAGGGAAAGGAAGGTTAGCCTATGAACTTATCTAATTAACGCTGTGTGCCTAAACCAGACGAGGGTCATATTATTAGAAACACTGATCTTGTGGGGTAAACTTACCCAGTTGCACACTGCTAGTGTACATTGACAACTCTTGAGTCTTTGCGTCTTTCTACAGTTATGACTACAGTGCATTCGGAAAGTATTCAGACCCCTTGACTTTTTACACATTTTCTTACGTTACAGCCTTATTCTAAAATAGATTTTTTTTTTTTACAAAAAAAAKCMAATCAATCTACACACAATAACCCCAAATGATAAAGCGAAAACAGTTTTTTAGAAATGTTTTCTAATTTGTTCAACATAAAAAAACAGAAAAACCTTATAAATAAGTACCCTTTGCTATGAGTCTTGAAATTGAGCTCAGGTACATCCAGTTTCCATTGATCATCCTGGAGATGTTTCTACAACTTGATTGGAGTCCACCTGTGGTAAATTCAACTGATTGGACATTATTTTGAAAGGCACACACCTGTCTATATAAAGTCCCACAGTTGACAGTGCATGTCAGAGAAAAAAAACAAGCCATGAGGTTGAAAGGAATTGTCCGTAGAGCTCCGAGACAGGATCGCGTCAAGGCACAGATCTGGGGAAGGGTACCAACACATTCTGCAGCATTGAAGGTCCCCAAGAACACAGTGGCCTCCATCATTCTTAAATAGAAGAAGTTTGGAACCACCCAGACTCTTCCTAGAGCTAGCCGCCCGGCCAAACTGAGCAATCGGGGGCGAAGGGCCTTGGTCAGGGAGGTGACCAAAAACCCGAGTTCTGGAGTTCCTCTGTGGAGATGGGAGAACCTTCCAGAATGACAACCATCTCTGCAGCACTCCACCAATCAGGCCTTTATGGTAGAGTGYCRAGACGGAAGCCACTCCTCAGTAAAAGGCACATGACAGGCCGCTTTGAGTTTTGCACCTAAAGGACTCTCAGACCATGAGAAAAAAGATTCTCTGGTCTGATGAAACCAAAATTGAACTCTTTGGCCTGAATGCCCAGCGTCACGTCTGGAATAAACCAGGCACCGCTCATCACCTGGCCAATACCATCCCTACGGTGAAGCATGGTGGTGGTAGAATCATGCTGTGGGGATGTTTTTCAGGGGCAGGGCCAGGTAGACTAGTCAGGATAGATGGAAAGATAAATGGAGCAAAGTAAGTGGCCCAGCCAGAGCTAACATCTCTGGAGAGACCTGAAAATAGTTGTGCAACGACGCTCCCCATCCAACCTGACAGAGCTTGAGAGGATCTGCAGAGAAGAATGGGAGAAACTCCCCAAATTCAGGTGTGCCAAGCTTGAAGTGTTATACCCAAGAAGACTTGAGGCTGTAATCGCTGCCAAAGGCGCTTCAACAAAGTAATGAGTAAAGTGTCTGAATACTTATGTAAAGTTTTTCTTCATTTCATTTTTTTTGTGTGAATACATTAGCAAAAATGTCTAACACCCTGTTTTTGCTTTGTCATTATGGGGTATTGTGTGTAGATTGATGAGAGAAAAAAACTATTTCATAAATTTTTGAATAACAAAATGTGGAAAAAGTCAAAGGGTCTGAATACTTTCCGAATGCACTGTATAGCATTGTTGGAGAAGGTTGGGTACTGTCTATTAGCCCACTACTTAATAGCATGGTCGTCAACAACAGCAGGAAATCAGTCTGAGCCCTCCTAGCCTAACAACATACACTGAGCTGTGTTCAATATTCAAACTGTGTTAAATGTGTCACTGTAGGGCACAATACACTACAGGTGCGTGTTTCCCAGTTCCTTTGTTAGGAGTTAGTTACACAGAGATACAGTTCAGCTATTGATTGCCAGCCACAATCGTTGACCTTTATACACAAATAATGGCTAGTTATCTTGTGTGACGAGAGAAACGTAATATTTAACTATTGCTCAACATTTGTAAGGTATTGTAAGCAACACATATAAAAGAAAAGATACAATTATATTCTGAATGTGGCTTGAGTTGGAAGATTATACAGAAAGTAATGTGTTAGACCAGTGGTTCCCAAACGTTTTATAGTCCCATACCCCTTCAAACGTTCAACCTCCAGCTGCATACCCCCTCCAGCACCGGGGTCAGAACACTCTCAAATGTTGTTTTTTTGCCATCATTGTAAGCCTGCCACACACACACTATACGATACACTTGTTAAACATAAGAATGAGTGTGAGTTTTTGTCACAACCCAGCTCGTGGGAAGTGACAAAGAGGTCTTATAGGACCAGGGCACAAATAATAATATAATAATAATCAATAATTTTGTTCTTTATTTAGCCATCTCACATATACAACTTTATTGTTCATCGAAAATTGTTAATAACTCACCACAGGTTAATGAGAAGGGGGTTAATGAGAAGGGTGTGCTTGAAAGGATTCACATAACTCTGCAAMATTGGGTTGAATTGTGGAGAGTCTCAGCCTTAAATCATTTCCCACACACAGTCTGTGCCTGTATTTAGTTTTCATGCTAGTGAGGTCCCGAGAATCCACTCTCACATAGGTACGTGGTTGCAAAGGTCATCAGTGTCTTAACAGCACGATTTGCCAAGGCAGGATACTCTGAGCACAGCCCAATCCAGAAATCTGTCAGTGGCCTCTGATTAAATTCAATTTTCACAGAACCGCTTGTTGAAATTTCGATGAGGCTCTCTTGTTCAGATATCGGTAAGTGGACTGGAGGCAGGGCATGAAAGGGATAACAACTTCAGTTGCTTGTGTCATCCATTTCGGGAAAGTACCTGCGTAATTGCGCACCCAACTCACTCAGGTGCTTCGCTATATCACATTTGACATTGTCCGTAAGCTTGAGTTCATTTGCACACAAAAAATCATACAATGATGGAAAGACCTGTGTGTTGTTCTTGTTAATGCAGAAAGAGAAGAGCTCTTTGTAAGAAACATCACCCAGATAGGCCAGTCGTGTGAGAAACTCGTCATCACGCAAGTGGTCAGACAAGTGAAAATTATGGTCAGTAAAGAAAACTTTAAGTTCGTCTCTCAATTAAAAACAATGTGTCAAAACTTTGCCCCTTGATAACCAGCGCACTTCTGTATGTTCTGTACACGAGAGTTCAGGGGCCTGGCTTTAACAAATTTAACCATTTTCACTGTAGTGTCCAAAATGTCTTTCAAGCTGTCAGGCATTCCTTTGGCAGCAAGAGCCTCTCGGTGGATGCTACAGTGTACCCAAGTGGCGTCGGGAGCAACTGCTTTCATGCTCGTTACCACTCCACTATGTCTCACTGTCATGGCTTTTGGCCATCAGTACAGATACCAACACATCTTGACCACCAAAGTCCATTTGATGTCACAAAGCTGTCCAGACTTTAAAAATATCTACTCCTGTTGTCCTGGTTTACAGTGGTTTTCAGAAGAGGATGTCTTCCTTAATTGACCCCCCATAAACGTAACGGACATATACCAGGAGCTGTGTCAGGCCCGCCACGTCTGTTGACTCATCCAGCTGTAACGCATAGAATTCACTGGCTTGTATGCAAAGCAGTAATTGTTTCAAAACATCTCCTGCCATGTCACTTGATGCATCGTGAAACAGTGTTGTTTGATGAAGGCATTGTCTGTATAGTTTTTTGGGCCTTTTCCCCCAGCATTGTCTTAGCCATATCCACGGCAACAGGAAGAATTAAGGCATCCACAATAGTATGGGGCTTGCCTGGCCTAGCCACTCGGTAGCTCACCATATAAGACTCTTCTAGCCCCTTCTTATTAACTTCTTATGGCTGCAGGGGCAGTATTGAGTAGCTTGGATGAAAGGTGCACAGAGTTGCCCAGAGTAAACGGCCTGCTCCTCAGTCATAGTTGCTAATATATGCATATTATTATTAGTATTGGATAGAAAACACTCTGAAGTTTCTAAAACTGTTTGAATTATGTCTGTGAGTATAACAGAACTCATATGGAAGGCAAAAACCTGAGAAGTTCCACTTCCTGTTTGGATTTTTCGTGAGGCTGCTAGATTTTCAACCAAGCTCCCAATGAAATTACAGCGAGATATGGATGAGTTTTCACTTCCTACGGCTTCCACTGGATGTCAACAGTCAATAGAACTTTGTCTGATGACTCTAATGTGAAGGGGGGCTGAAGGAGACAGGAATGAGTAATCACTGCCATGAGGTGACCACGCATTGAACACGCGCGTTCACGTGATAGGCAGCTCCGTTCCATCTCTCAACTGAAGTCAATGTAATTCTCCGGTTGGAACGTTATTCAAGATGTATGTTAACAACATTCTTAAGATTGATTCAATACATCGTTTGACATGTTTCTACTGACTGTTACGGAACTTTTGGACATTTCGTCACGTTATAGTGGACGCGCTTTGTGACTTTGGAATTGTTTACCAAATGCGGTAACCAAAGTAACCTAATTGGACATAAATAACGGACATTATCGAACAAATCAAGCATTTATTGTGGACCTGGGATTCCTAGGACTGCATTCTGATGAAGTTCATCAAAGGTAAGGAAACATTTATCATGTATTTTCTGGTTTCTGTTGACTCCAACATGGCGGCTAATTTGGCTATTGTTCTAAGCGCCGTCTCAGATTATTGCATGGTTTGCTTTTTCCGTAAACAATTTTTGAAATCTGACACAGCGGTTGCATTAAGGAGAGGTATATCTATATTTCCATGTGTATAACTTGTATTATCATCTACATTTATGATGAGTATTTCTGTTGAAAAGATGTGGCTATGCAAAATCACTTGATGTTTTTGGAACTAGTGAATGTAACGCGCCAATGTAAACTCAGATTTTTTTTATATAAATATGAACTTTATCAAACAAAACATGCATGTATTGTGTAACATGAAGTCCTATGAGTGTCATCTGATGAAGATKATCAAAGGTTAGTGATTKATTTTATCTCTATTTCTHCTTTTTGTGACTGCTATATTTCGCTGGAAAAATGGRTGTGCTTATTGTGGTTTGGTGGTGACCTAACATAATCGTTTGTAGTGCTTTCGCTGAAAAGCATATTTGAAATCGGACACTTTGGTGGGATTAACAACAAGATTACCTTTAAAATGATACAAGACACATGTATGTTTGAGGAATTTTAATTATGAGATTTCTGTTGTTTGAATTTGGCGCCCTGCACATTCACTGGCTGTTGTCATATCGATCCCGTTAGCGGGATGCAGCCATAAGAAGTTAATGGTATCTGTTGCTTTTATACATGTCTTACTACTCGAAAGTCGTCTTAATTCTCACACAAAAAACTCCTGTGGCTTATTTTTCAAATTGGCATGTTTTGTTTCTAAATGTCTACGCAAGAGTGAAGGTTTCATCGAGTTGTGAGATAGTACTTTTGCACATATAACACACTGTGGCTGAGGGAAGGCACTACTCCCAATATAAGTGAACCCCAAGTCAATGTAGTTCTCATCATATTTGCGCCTCTTCGATGGTCCAACGTCCCTGTCTGTTGTCCAGTGCTTTCCTGGGTAAGGGGGCAGTAGCTCTTTGGCTGCATCAGATTCACAACTAAACGGAATTCAGCAGCAGCTACGTTTGGCTACATATGGACCGTTAGTGGAATTCCCGCGAGAGAGTAACGGTTAATGTGATTGGATGTCTTCTATGATATCACCTACAATAGCCAATATGTGGTGTTCAATGTAGGCCTACATTCCATGAGACTTTTTGAAAAAATTATGCATGGATTAACATGAATCATTTTGGGACTGATGATTTACTTGTTAGAAAGCTCAAATTACTTTACAAAAATAAGAAATGATCTGTAACACAATTGGCCAAATAGGTGACTGACAACTGCATTGTGTTGTGTTATATGTTGCAAGAAACGACTTTACAAAATACAAGTAATTGCTATCATTAATATTACCATACAGAGAATCATACAAAGATGTATGTTACCATCAGCCTATTGGCTTATTTGCCTATTCAAGCGTGTCTCAAAATAGGACCCTGCCCCTTTCAGTAAAAAAAAAGCTCTTTACCTGACTTGCTTTTCAAAGACAGTAGCTACATAAAGAAAATGTGCACATTTCCCTCCAGTGGTGTTTCCACCAAACTGACTCGTGTGTTATGATGTAGTGCACACAAAAAGTATTTTTACGTTTACATTTTCATGTCCCGAATATTCAATGTGTTTCCATTGCATTTTCAACTCTAACTCTATAGTTTTGTCACAAAAACGTTTGCGTTAAATAGCAAATGGGCCTCCTCTGATCTTGGCACATGCCAACAGCTCGCAGATACAGTATAAATAAGCTGTGCGGGTAAGCTAGTCTACATTATGAAATTATTATGGATAAGAGTGAGAATATTTGTATTTGTCAAACGGTAGTCATGCATCGATCATCATGTCACCAGAATAAGACCCTCGATATTTATTGGAAAGGAGCATTAAGTTCATAGTGTGCACTTTCAACAGCCTGTTAAGTTCATATGTAGCCTAATAAATTGCATGGTTTTCCACCATATCATTGCATGACTCCAAGTTTACTTCTATGTGATGGTTATTATATCAGTATTTGCGCATAAAGTCATTTCCACTGACCTTTGCTCTCATAATTTTACCGACACAAAAATATCCCACCATGTCAAATTAACAAATGCTCTGTCAGCATTTATAAAATATTACCGAAACTTCCTGTTTCCATCAGAGCTGTCGGGATTTTTTTCTATACGGTATGACTTTACTCGCATTAAAATTGTGGATGGAAACGTGGTTAGTTATGTACAAGTTTTGTGCTCTTGAAGGAAGCAATCACTCCCCCATTTCTGACCAATATTCGCTATAACCGGGCTACTAACTCACTAACTAGCAAAGAAGTAAAAAAAAAAAGTGCTCTGCGATCTCAAATGTGCACCTAGGCTTCTCTTGGAAAATCGTATCTGTTTAAAGTTAGAAAATACCTTTTTGTAAAGTTCAATCTCGTGCGTCTCTGGGCGGGCTGGCAATTGTTCTGCGTGGGACTGCCCCAGGAGCTGCGCAGCCGCACACCCCGCACACCCGTACACCCCGCACACCCGTACAGCTTAGTGGCCCAGAGTGCAACAGATTGCAACTTTGAACATTTTACAAATAATTAATCTCAATGCCCTCCAATGAGCCAAGATGCCGCTACTTAATTCTATGAGATGAGGTAAAAATCAATGCAATTGTGTGGAAAAATGCTGAAAAGCAGGTTTTTTTTACGTTAACTACACAACATCCAAGCAAGCACATTCGTTAATGGCCTCTTCCAACTCATTGGATAAATTATGGGTGGACATTAACCAATCAGGACAAAGGACCAAATACATTTTGGCACCCCTATCATTGCTTCTGGCATGGGAGTGGTCAGACCTATGACCCCTGACTCCTTCCACTGCTTCCTCAGGTGCCGTGTCTCTTAGACGTTACCGTGCTCGGTTGTGCCTAACAAGCGTGTCATTATTTTAAAAGCCATAGTTTTCCAGAGAGAGTACACAGAGGGTTAAAAAGGAGGGGTATGTGCCTTCCATTAAGCAGTTAAATAGAAGGTAAAGGGCGCCAGGCTAAATATCAAAAGACCTTGTATGAATCTCAGAGCTTTAATGGAATCAGGCTTTAACAACTATTTTTCGTTAAATACAGCCCATGTCAGGAGGATGCGTCCCACTCATAAAGCAGTGAAATGACAATGTACAGTGGCACTAATACAAGGACATAGTTCATCATGACACTCTCTGCAATTCCCAACTGATTAGGGGTCCTTATGTTGGAGGTCTGATTTATGCTGTCATTTCTTCTCACCGATCCTGCATCAATGAATCTTAATGAATTGGTAAATAAGGGTGAAGATTACACTCTGTGACACCGCAACATTGCTCACCCTCAATGCTAGAGATTTATGTAGCCAATTAGAGAGTAACAAAGAAAAATTGGCTGGCAGAAAAATAATATTCTTTATGGTAACAAAATGGAAAAGCATTCTCGCTGAAGGGCAATTGTATTGTCAGTGTTAACTCCATAAAATATTTAACCCCCCCACTTCAAAATACAAAGGAGCTGCTGTGTTGGATCTGGACATGATGCTTTCAGGGAAAGACAAAAGGAAAGTTTTCTAAATGTGAGGGAGGGGCCTGGTCTCCTAGACCACACGTAACATAGTAAATGTAAATCCGGGAAAATCACATTTGTATGATATATTCAGTTTGGTATGGTGACATAAGACAGAAGGTTAATTAATGCCAAAATGAAAAAAGGGTGGTTGTATAATGTGAACGTCTAACAACCCAAAGGTTGCATGTTAGAACCTCATCACGGACAACTTTAGCAATTTAGCTAATTAGTAACTTTTCAACTACTTACTACTTTTTAGCTACTTGGCAACTACTTAGCATATTAGCTAACCCTTCCCCTAACCTTAACCCTTTAATCTAACTCCTAACCCTAACCTTAACCCTAACCCCTAGCTAGGCACCTAGCCCAGGTTAGCATTAACCACCTAGCCACCTAGCTAACGTTAGCCACAACAAATAGGAATTCGTTTTCATATCATATGTATTGCAAATTCGTAACATATCATACGAAAAGGATGATGGACATCCACAAATTAATACAAACCATACAAAACTCAATACATCATACAAAACGGAGGGAGACAGATTTACATTGGCTATGTTACGTCTACCTCTGAGTCCAGGTTGAGCACAGGCATTCTTCTCTGAAATGAGCCAAAGACCTTGGCATTGACAATCCCCTGGCTGATCTGTTTGATCAGCATAAATACACCTCTGTGTGACAAACATGTTTACACTCACAGAGCAAAAAGCACACAATGAGAGACCATGAGCTGCTGCTTCTCTAATGAAGACACCAAACTGCTATCAACAATTAGCTATGAAGTGATTCTGTGAAAACTTTCTCCATTGATATCTTTAATAATAATAAGGTATTTTCCAAGTGTTTTCCCTTCAGGGAAAGATTTGCATACCCCTTTTATATGAACATGAACAACATATACTGTGCACCTGCCACCATTTTCCATTAATGCATGATTATACCATTATCTAAATGATCATTCTGTATGATAAAGGTAAAGTGCAGTTTGACTTGTAGTTCCTATTCATCTAAAAAAAAACATGTAGTTCCTATTCATCTATTTATTCATTTCTTTCAAAGGAAGAATATCAAAATACAATCAACCCTTTGAAGAGACCTATTATCAACACGTTACTGGAAAGCCTGTAAAGTTTTTTMGGGGGGTGGAGGATTAAAACATGCTAAAAAGATGAACATGGGGTATGAGTGGCACAAATATATTTCTGTAGGACTACAAAGAGTGAAAAGCACTTCTACATATTAATCCCAATTTCTTAAAGGAACTCTTAAAGCAGTAATGAGCTCTTTTATGTATTATATATTGTGACTGGATTTAGTGTGAGGAAGCATCTCCACATCAAACAGGCTGGCCTGCTATTAAGCACAGGGCTGAGAGATGATGCTGCTGCTGCTGCTGCTATGTGAAAAGGAGTGGAAAATTAAAGCTGAAGCAGAGAAAGGGCTTAATTTACTGGCATGTACAGTATGCAAATGAGATTACTCTCAGCTTAACTGCATCATTTATGTCCATAATAACAGCATCATCATTACGGGGCTCAAATTAAATTACACCGTAATTAGCATATCAAAGTGATTGGGTAAAGTTGAAAACAAATACCCAATTTTGTTAATGAACATCTGTAATCACCGTGTAGACTCTCAATGAAAACATCCAAAAACAAATATTTGTTTTGGAGAAGGGGAGGAAGATCCCTCCCAGGTGACAGGTCTGTGTGTCGGGCGGTGGCGGGGTGTACAGTGGGTGGGGGTTTTACCTGGTTGGCTCCACACATTCACACATTTCCCAAACCCTGTGTTATCAAAGATGCAATTTCCCAAACTTGCCATTCATCAATAAAATACTCATCACTTCACAGCTGACTCAGAGAATGGGCTGCAGCTAAAGGCTTAGCGAAAACTCTTCCATTTTCAAAAAAACCTTCACTATCACACACACACACACACACACAGGTTTAACCATTTCCTCTCCAATCCCCCAGCCCCAACTGAGCGATGCCTAGCACTTCCTCAGGTCTCTGACAAATCATGCAAATCTTATTTATGTGCCCATGTCTGGAGGTGCCCATGTCTGCGTGTCATATTTCTCCTGTTTGATCCACCGCTTTTATACTTTCACGTCCCAACATTATTGATTTAATTCAGAATTTATGACGCACTACGTTTCAAACATAAGTCAATCTCACCTCTTTCTCCCCCCTTTGCCTTTCTCCATCTATCCAACAGAAGAGGTAGCAGGCTAGTGATATCCACTATCAGAAACGGACTCTTCAAAATGTAAAGAAGTGGCATTTTATTTTATTCACTGAGGAATCCTTTACAGGCAATATTCCTTGGAAGTATGTAAATTATGTGCCTTTCAAGGTAGAGCTATGGCAAATCCACTTCATCAGCTAATGACGCCGCTCATTACATGCAGAAAGGGTGGCTAATGAAGGCTCGGCGGCTGGGCCGGCCGTTCCCTCACCCAGCGTAAAGCCCTATGAAATGCTAATATCTCACTTCTAATTAAAGGATACCAAGTCCAAATGCACCTTCACGGCCAGTAGCCGGCAACATACATTTTATTTTTCAACACTACACTACACCCAAAGATGTGCCCGAGCAACATTCGATTAATTCATATTTAATACCCCAACTATTCCTCAGCTTTCTCTCTCTCTCTCTCTCTAGTAGAAGCTTCATATTGAGAGCAGGCACATTATTATGCTTTGTGAGGCTACATTTCTGCTGGTGCACTCACTGTAACACACACACACACACACGCTGCCTTTAAGCACGTGTCATAGAGGAAAAGGTCATTAGGAAAAAATAAATAAAATAAGAAAATACACCAGTGTCGGCTCTTCACCTGTATATATACATTTACAATGTTTACACATCGTTGGCTGTAAATATGTTTATAAGAAAACAAGCGGCCATGATCAAAAACTGACCTTGAAGAACCTCCTCACAAAGTTCATTAACGTCAGACAGGGCAGGCTTCATCTTCCCTGACATAAAAAATGTATATATTTTTTTATATATAAATGTTTTATAAACATCAATATTGTGAACTACAATACATCAAATACAAGAAATCAACAAGGAAGTACATTTAAATAGGTGTGTAATTATTTGTAAATAAATCACAACCTAACAGAGAAAACMTATTTTATGGCATATAATGTAGTTGCAACAATGCGTCAATTACAACAATGCGATATTAAATAAACATTATCACACGTCAGCTAATTACTTTTTTCCTCCTGATGGTTAACTCCAGATAAATGTCCGGAACCTAGTTGTAGCAGGGACCTTAAAGGGATACTTCGGGATTTTGTCAATGAGGCCCTTTATCTAATTCCCCAGAGTCAGATGAACAAGTGGATACCATTCTTATGTCTCTGTGTCCAGTATGAAGGTAGTTAGAGGTAGTTTGGCAAGTCAATTCTAACTAGTGTTAGCATGCTAGAAGATACCATAGACTTCATGTCATTGCGCTAACACTAGTTAGCAATTGCGCTAGCGCTAGTTAGCAACATCCTTCAAACTGCACGCAGGCGTGAGCTGCATGTCAAAGTCTTGAAAATAGAACCAGAGCATCATTTGAAGCTCCAGCAGTGCAAGCCTCTCGTGGGGCCAGCGTGCTCACGCCCAGGTTGTGTTGAAATGAATAGGAGTGTCTCACGCTCTGCAAAAGTTTTGCGGCTGATGTGGCAGGCCAGTGAAACAGATTGTTCTGCTTCTTCCCAGTTGTTTAATAAAGAAACCGACAAGTTATGGCATTTCTAAGTGTAAACAACTATTTTTCAATTTTCGGGCAAGTGACCATAATCTTCGGGCAACCAAACAATACTGCTGACTTGGCTGATGGGAAAGTGCCTTTCATACCATAATCAGAGTTATCTAATCAGGTTACATACTGCAGTTTTAAACTCCTGGCACTATAAGGAGGTTGAAAACCCTGTCAAACTGCAGCAACCTTATACTCTACTTGCACATCGTCATTTAAATTATATTTTAAAACTAGACTAACAGACGGTTTTCCATTACATAGACACATAGACAACTGTTATTAGACAATATAACTAACAGTGGTGAGCTTGCAACAGTTGAAATCGGAAGTTTACGTACACCTTAGCCAAATACATTTAAACTCAGTTCTTCACAATTCCTGACATTTAATCATTGTAAAAATTCCCTGTCTTAGGATCACCATTTTATTTTAYGAATGTGAAATGTCAGAATAATAGTAGAGAGAATTATTTATTTCAGCTATTATTTCTTTCATCACATTCCCAGTGGGTCAGAAGTGTACATACACTCAATTAGTATTATATAGCATTGCCTTTAAATTGTTTAACTTGGGTCAAATATTTCGGGTAGCCTTCCACAAGCTTCCCACAATAAGTTGGGTGAATTTTCGCCCATTCCTCCTGACAGAGCTGGTGTAACTGAGTCAGGTTTGTAGACCTCCTTGTTCACACACGCTTTTTCAGTTCGGCCCATAAAATATTCTACAGGATTGAGGTCAGGGCTTTGTGATGGCCACTCCAATACCTTGACTTTGTTGTCCTTAGGCCATTTTGCCACAACTTTGGAAGTATGCTTGGGGTCATTGTCCATTTGGAAGACCCATTTGCGACCAAGCTTTAACTTCCTGACTGATGTCTTGAGATGTTGCTTCAATATATCCACATATTTTCCTACCTCATGATGCCATCTATTTTGTGAAGTGCACCAGTCCCTCCTGCAGCAAAGCACCCCCACAACATGATGCTGCCACCCCGTGCTTCACGGTTGGGATGGTGTTCTTCCAAAACGGTCAAAATATTGTCTGTGAGTATAACAGAACTGATTTTGCAGGCGAAAACCTGAGGAAATCCAACCCGGAAGTGCCTTTTATTTGGAAAAATCCCTGTTCCGTTGCCTGCCCCTCCTCCATTTAAAGGGGTATCAACCAGATTATTTTTCCAATGGCTTCCTCAGGCTGTGACCAGGCTTTCAAAACACGTCAGGTGTCCTTTGATTAGTTCCTGCGCGCGAGAGATGTAGCTCGACATTTTCTTTCTCTGTAGTATTGAATAGGTTACCGTCCGTTTGAAATATTATCGATTATGTATGTTAAAAACAACCTGAGGATTGATTATAAAAAACGTTTGACATGTTTCTACGAACATTACGGATACTTTTTGGAATTTTCGTCTGCCTTTCAGGACCGGAACGAGCSTGTGGTTTTCTGAACATAACGCGCAAACCAAATGGCGGTTTTTGGTTATAAAACTAATCTTTATCGAACAAAAATAACATTTATTGTGTAACTGGGAGTCTCGTGAGTGCAAAGATCTGAAGATTATCAAAGGTAAGCGATTAATTTTATTGCTTTTCTGACTTTTGTGACCAAGCTAATTTGGGGCTAGCTGTTCTTACTGTTTTGTCTAGTGATTGATAAASTCACAAACGCTTGGATTGCTTTCGCTGTAAAGCATATTTTCAAAATCTGACACATTAGGTGGATTAACAACAAGCTAAGCTGTGTTTTGGTATATTTCACTTGTGATTTCATGATTATAAATATTTTTAGTATTTTTATTTTTTATTTGGCGCTCTGCAATTCAGCGGTTGTTTACGAAAATGATCCCGCTAAAGGGATCCGTGCGGCAAGAAGTTAAAGGCACAGTCAACTTAGTGTATGTAACTTCTGACCCACTGGAATTGTGATACAGTGAGTTATAAGTGAAATAATCTGTCTGTAAACAATTGTTGGAACAATTACTTGTGTCATGCACAAAGTAGATGTCCTAACCGACTTGACAAAACTATAGTTTGTTAACAAGAAATTTGTGGAGTGGTTGAAAAACGAGTTTTAATGACTCCAACCTAAGTGTATGTAAACTTCCGACTTCAACTGTATATGCAGGGTTGTATCATGTAGGCCTAAATTAAAAAGTTACATGTGCATTAACACAGTCAAGCCTATGTCACCACTATTTCTTGAAAAAAAGGCCTACGTAGCCTAGCCAACCAAAGTTTGAATAGAAACCAAATTTGATCACATTCACCCAAAAAATAGCTTATGCTATAAATATGTAATGTTAGCGCTTTGTTTCCCCTGGCCAGATGGGACGGGTGTATAGGTAGGCTACAGTTGATCAGACTGATACAGCATGTCAGATGACTAATGTTTAGGTGTAGGCTGCTACCACATTTCTCTAAACGTACAGTTTTTGTTTGTGTCTGTCGAGAGTGAATTAGTTATTTTCCTGTTTGCTAAAATAATAACGGAGGAAAGTAGAGAACGTGCTCTGCGAATTCCATGAATCTAATTGGTCAAGACACACACAACCTGCAGGACTTTGTTAACAAGGACATAGGCTGTTAAGGGACAGTTTGATATTTAATGCACTCCCCTCCCCAACATCAAATCTACTGTCACACGCCCCTCCTGTTGTACTGTAAAGAAAGGGGTGCACCCTCCCACCTCAAAATAATGTATAAGAACACAAATAACAATACCTGTAGCGACCCTGTGTTTATAAACCTGGATATCGACTTTGCCATTTCAGAATGCTTTTGTTGCACAGTCGACGACAATCACGGCTATGGGCCAGAAGGTTGAGGGTTTGCCGACCACCACGGACGAGCTCACTCTCCCTGCCTTTTTCATTAGACCTACACTACAATCAAAGCCGGCTGCAGACAATCAGCTAGGTGGAAATCAGAATTTCTAAATGTTGATGCTATATTTATAATTATATAAATATATGCAACACATTTTCCACCAACATGTTTCTGTGCCAACGCACCACAACCAATAAGCAAAGCATACCAACTTCGGGCGCTTCAACTTCACGTGCTCAGGTAGTCTACAGTAGCCTTCACAATCATATTCAAAGATTATGACTGGTTGTGTTAATGCCACACATAAAAGGTCATACATTTTATAAGTTAAATTACAAATATTTAGGATATATTGAAGAGGAACGTTCTATGTGCGCAAGGGATAGTCGCTGGGATGGGAAATGAGGCAGAGCACACGTTAAACTTCCCTGAATAACTGGGCCTGTTGAGAGCATATGTGGCCACATTATTATAGGACGACGTGTGCGAATGATGATCCGCAACAGACAGCGCATTTCAGTATCAGAACATAAAATACAGCCAGACTGGCCTGCTACTATGCCTTTCAATACCTTATAAACTGTGGAGAGTAGACCCACAACTGATCCAAACGGAATGAATGGAATTAAATATTCAAATCACACGGCTTTTGTGGCATTAGTCAAATGACATTTTCACTGCAGTTTACAGCCTAGAGTAGAATTTTGTACTTACTTGAAAACAATAATGCAATTATTCATTGCAATGTGGTGTTGTAGGCTAGTCTAGGTAGGATCATTGTATTGTCCCTAAACAAGATCGATAGCTTTTGAGCTGCATGTCTCATGTATTCACTGTTCTTTCATCCACAATGACGAAGCTGGCCTCTACGCTTATATTGAAAATTGGTTCCGCTCTGAATCATTTTGTGTGGTATGATTGGTAGGTAGCCTATTGCAGATCTGGACAAACAATCCACCTACCACTATTGTCACTATGAATGGTGAATAGAGGGCAGGATAGACAGACTGGTAGACTATATTGACCTGTGGTATAGTTTGTGCGCGGAAAAGCTCAGTGCTTAAGGGACGTACCAAAACACCTTGATATAGGGGACCCGCATCCAACAGGATGGAAGTAATTATATAGTAAAACCTGCAAAAGGGCGATTGTAAACCAGGGAAAGAAACGCACTACACTCCCCTGTGCCCAATAAAAAAACACACAACTCTCCCCAAAGCAAAAAAATTGTTTGTTTTAGACAACCCTCCCCTATATAATTCTCACAATACTGGACCAATCACACTCACTAACACTGAACAATCAAATATATACACATGCTGTGAGGTGAAAAGAATGGAGGTAGTAACACAGCTTGTTACCACAACAGACACTGAGGGTAAACCCAAGTTAACAACCCACTACCTTAATAATTGAGACCAGGTGATTATGGTTTACATCTTGAAATAACATTGTTCATTTCATTTAGAAAATTCTGTTTAAAATCATGTGCAGACATAGAAACTTTCAAACAAGTTAGTCTATATAATGATTCTGAAATTGCCAATTGCCGCTTGGAATGTACAAACTCCAAATATTTGATTTATATACTTCTTTTTACTTCAATGTATTTTAAAGGCACACTCCACTTTGGTCTTCCTAAACGTAAGGAACAAGATAGCAAAAAGAGAGAAATACATGCATTTAAATGTCAATGTTAAGAATATATCACGACATCTGTTTGATCCCGGCCCAAGTATTTTTCCAAGGGTTCTTATGCTCTATCCCTGTTTAAATCATGGAAGCTGACCTTCAACATTCCACATATCATCAAAGGACACAGATAATGTTGGGCAAATATCATAAAACGTGAGGATTTTATGATTGAGGTGAGGCTGCCAACATCTTCAACCAACCAGGGAAAAGAAAACCATGCATCTGAAAGCATAGGCTGGTTTAACCTACCCCCTAACCCACCAATGGAATACGGTAATTCCTACCTACAGGGTATGTCTGGGAAGACGGCACAGAACAAATGAAAGGATTCTCAATGTCCTCTTTGGGGAGCTGAAAGACAGGTATCAGTCAAAGCCTATTTTGACAGAACCATTGACACTTAAACACATTCAACACAGTCCTAAGACAAGAAACAACACTCTAAATAAGAATAAAGATATGTTGTTGTACCTCAGGACTCAAACCATATGCGGAGTGAGGTGATCTCAGTGGAGAATAAGAAGGCTGGGGTTGGGGCAGGGAGTGGGGCAAGGACTGGTGTAGGATTTGGGGCAGGGGCTGGGGTTGGGGCAGGGGCAGGAGTTGGGGCAGGGGCTGGGGCAGGGGCTGGGGAAGGGCTTGGGGCAGGGGCAGGGGCTAGGGAAGAGGTTGGGGAAGGACCTACTGCTGTATTGGTATCTGCTCTGCTCAGCAGCAGAGACAAAAGACACTAAACACATCACTCTTATCCCCCCTGATAAATAACTAAACAAGGCAAACAGAGACAGATCAGTCAAGCTCCAAACAGCTAACACAGAGACAGGGAAAGAGATGGATAGAAAGATAGACAGAGACATAAAGAGAGAGAGAAATAGAGAGCAAGCACAAGAGAGTGTAGGGGAGACAGGCTGGCGGGGGGATAGTGAGAGGGCACAGCGATGGGTAACAGGAGAAAGTGGATAAATATCACAGAGTAGCCTGAGCCAAGCACCATGGAAGGTCGAGTATTGCAAGGCTGTGAAAGCTGGGCATTTTTGCAGAGCTGTGACATTTGTTTCTTATTGTCTAAGTGGCAGTTAAAAGCGTCTCCCTGCGAGGGCCCCTCGGGTCTGTGCTGGGCTGCTTTAACAGGGAGGTAACCATATTAGGACGTGTATAGTAAAGTAAACAATAACATAGTTGCAAAGAGATGGAAATGTTTTAGCTAATGGTGTTTGTCATTCCTGTTTTCAGGACTCTGTATGGTTCTGTACTTTTTCTGCTAGACCAGGGAGACTTTATTTATGAAAACAACGTAGGAGCCAAGACTGAAACAGGTAAATATCCCAATAAATAAATATATGTTTAAAAATGTCTCTACCTTTCTTGTTGGATTGCATTAAATAAACTCCCATCTTGAATTAAAAAGCTTTCCACCCTCTCAAAAAAGTGTTCCGCTTCATGTGCGTCTTTTAACTGTCTAATTTTAATTCAACATTTTAAATATTTTAACATTCTAATTTATTTGACGATCCAACAAGGGGAACAAGAGGAAAACCTAATTGGCAAAGATGTATGACGTGAATTAGAGCAGTTTGGCAAACTTCCAGTCAAATGAAATCAAAAAGGAATATTATTTAATATGTCTAGGTTGGAGGGTTCCATTTCTCACTAATCAAAACAGCATGTAGTGCTATCTGAATGTAATGTAACACTCATTCTACTTTCGGTTTCAGTGGTCACTTGTTCTCCTCTCCTTTTACTCTGTGTCACGGCTCTGGTTATTGCTCTATCTTCTCGGGGTTAAAGAGAAGGCATGGCCACAATCTGGAAAACAATACCCATACTGAAGCCCATGTCTTCTCAATCCATTCATGGTAGCCCACTGCTACCTCAACAAGGGCCAAGTTACTCAAGTGTTTGGTTGTAGCCAACACCCAAGCCCAGCCAACCCAAGTCTTGCACCCCAGACGTCTCAGGCTTACTAAGACATTGCGGCTGTTGAAAGGGTCTAGACAACCCTAGTCTAACAGTTCAGCGAGCACAAGCAACCAAAATGTAACATCTAACTGCAACGCCATACATTCAGTGCAACAAAAACATAACTTCTTCCATATGCTCTTTTTCCACATTTTGTTACGTTACAGCCTTATTCTAAAATGGATAAATTCACGTTTTCTTTATCAATCTACACACAGTACCCCATAATGACAAACGAAATATGGTTTTTAAACATTTTTGCAAATGTACTAAAAATAAAATCCAGAAATACTATGTTAACATAATGATTCAGACCCTTTGCTAAGAGACTCGAAATTGAGCTCAMGTCACTCTGACAGAGCTCCAGAGTTCCTCTGTGGAGATGGGAGGAACTTCCAGAAGGACAACCATCTCTGCAACACTCCACCAATCAGTCCTTTATGGTAAAGCGGCCAGATGGAAGCCACTCATCAGTAAAAGGCACATGACAGGTCGCTTAGAGTTTTCCAAAAGGCACCTAAAGGACTCTTTGACCATGAGAAACAATATTCTCTGGTCTGATGAAACCAAGATTGAACTCTTTGGCCTGAATGCCAAGTGTCACATCTGGAGGAAACCTGGCACAATCCCTACAGGTGAAGCATGGTGGTGGCAGTATCATGCTGTGGGGATGTTCTTCAGCGGCAGAGACTGGGAGACGAGTCAGGATCGAAGGAAAGATGAACGGGGAAATGTACAGAGAGATCCTTGATGAAAACCTGCTCCAGAGCGCTCAGGACCTCAGACTGGGGCGGAGGTTCACCTTCCAACAGAACAACGACCCTAAGCACACAGCCAAGACAATGCAGGAGTGGCTTCGGGACAAGTCTCTGAATGTCCTTGAGTGGCCCAGCCAGAGCCCGGACTTGAACCCAATCTAACTTCTCTGTAGAGACCTGAAAATAGCTGTGCAGCGACGCTCCCCATCCAATCTGACAGAGTTTGAGAGGATCTGGAGAGAAGAATGGGAGAAACTCCCCAAATACAGGTGTGCCAAGCTATTAGCGTCATACCCAAGAAGACTCGAGGTTGTAATCGCTGCCAAAGGTGCTTCAACAAAGTACTAAGTAACGGGTCTGAATACTTATGTAAATGTGTTATTTCAGTTCTTCATTTTTTTWGCTACAATTTCTAAAAAAACGTTTTTGCATTGTCATTATGGGGTATTGTGTGTAGATTAYTGATGGGGGAAAAAACGATTTAATATATTTTAGAATAAGGCCGTAATGTAACAAAATGTGAAAAAAGTCAAGGGGTCTGAATACTTTCCGAATGCACTTTAGCTCCCAAAAATTCTCCATAGTATGCATAGAACACCTGAGAAAAGATGAATTAGATATTTTGTAACTGGTAACAAGCAGCAGCTAGGGCTTTTTTTCTTGCACTTATAATCAGACCTCTCAATGGCTTTMTCTATATATGAGGGTGCACTGGTTCTCTAATATAGTCATATCGATATGGTAGTTGCTGGCCTTGACCCTCTCCAAAAAAAAAAGTTATAGGTAGTAATTTTGCTGATTAATTCAATTTCACATTTTGAAGCGGGAAGAGCAGGCCAAAGTCAAAGCCTTCAGGAGATTTGACACATTCTTTCACTTTTGTGATTTTCTTTTCATGTCTCTGTAAGACAACTCATCTGCGGGTGGAATTTGCTTACTGCTGTCGCCTCAGTCAATCTCACACAAAGACTCTGTCATGTTACACATCTGCACCTGGTAGCAGCTTGACATCAAAGGCCTTCACTCTCCCAGACAGTGCTGAATTTATACATCCATCAATATGTTCCAAACCATGAAAAATAAAAAATATGTCTGTGTGATGCTGATAGAAAAATAGATTGAAACTTGCCAAACACACTTTCCCCCCAAAAGGTATTTTAAGTAGCTTCAAGATAACACATTGGTGATAACACTATCAGTACAAATCTTTCTACTTTACAAGATAATTCACATGAAAGCGCAGGAAATGACAAGAGAAAAGGATGTTGCTCTATTCTCTATGAAATACTTCATTCTGAATAAAGCATACATTACCTATGCAACCTGTTTAGCCAGACAATAAAGAGCCTAGATACAGTATCTCCCAAAGCCCATTCTGATAGGAGCTGCTGTGCTGTGACTGGGGATAGAGAGAAGACAGTGTTTAGTAGGTGCTGACATATCCTGTGATCTAGATAAACTGGAACAAATAAAACCCAGTCTTGCTTTTTATGTTGGTCTCCATTGAAATGTCTTTGTACCCATCATGATAACATTTCATTTTCCTACAGCTAGACTAGAGAAGCCACCTCGCAGCTATTTTGCCTGTCACTGTTTTTAACTACTGCAGCCAAGCACTGAGAGTAGATTACAGTAGTTAGAGAACATGAACAACACTGTGACAAAACTGCTAGTGGCATAAACGTTTAACTTTCTTGTTAGCAATCTCCCCCATGTGGCACTTTAGCAACAGCAAGTTGTTTATTATGTTCAGAGCTCGGCAAAAGCGATTAAAGAAACTCTTCAAGAATCAAAGTGTTATAAATGCATGGAAACACAGCCAGCTGTAAATGCCACAGAATTAGAAGCTTACCAACCCTAATACCCGTATGGCAATTTTCAGCTTGATGCTGATATAAAGAAATGACTTTTTAATGTAAGCAATAAATGCAGTCAAGAGAACTATTATGTGAGCTTTCTTCTTCCCAACATAAATCTATATGCCACCTTTCTTTGGCCGGTGTAACGAGTGTGCTGAGAGTCGGGAAGCAAGTACAGGGAGTGAGTGTTTTAGTAAATAAACAAAACAATAACCACGAAACACAAACATGAAACAGAGTCAATAACACCTGAGGAAAGAACCAGATATAGGGAAGATAATCAAGGAGGTGATGGAGTTCAGGAAGTTGTCATGAGGCGCTGGTGCGCTTGACGATGGTGACAGGTGTGCGGGATAATCAGCAGCCTGATGACCTAGAGGCCAGAGAGGGAGTACGTGACAGTACCCACTCCCCAACGCGCGGCTCCGGCCGCATGACGCCAACAAAGGGGACGAACCCGGGGATCAGGAGAGGACCGGTCACCCCTGCTGAAGCGCGGAAACCTGTCGAGCTGGCTGGGGCGCCGGAACCTGACAGACCGACTGAGGCAGGGGAGCCTGGCGATCCGGCCGAGGCATAAGAGCCTGACCAACCGGTGGAAGCAGGGGAGCCTGGCGATCCGGCGGAGGCATGAGAGCCTGACCAGCCGGTGGAAGCAGGGGAGCCTGGCGATCCGGCAGAGGCATGAAAGCCTGACAAGCCGGCGGAGGCATGAAAGCCCGACAAGCCGGCGGAGGCAGGGGAGACTGGTGATCCGGCTGAGGCATGAGAGCCTGACGAGCCGGCGGAGGCAGGGGAGKCTGACGAGCCGGCGGAGGCAGGGGAGCCTGGCGATTTGGCAGGGGAGCCTGGCGATCTGGCTGAGGCATGAGAGCCTGTAGTGGCTCCCGAACCCGACGTCATTTACACTGACACAAAAATATATATATTTTTAAAAAACACTCCCTGATGCGTCCCTTAGGTGAGGTGTTATTCTGTAACGAGTGCGCTGAGAGTCGGGAAGCAAGTACAGGGAGTGAGTGTTTTAATAAATAAACAAAACAAAACAATAACCACGAAACACAAACAATGCACTGACATGAAACAGAGTCAATAACATCTGAGGAAAGAACCAAAGGGAGTGACAGATATAGGGAAAATATAGGGAAGATATAGGGAAGAGTCCAGGTGAGTGTCATGAGGCGCTGGTGCGCTTGACGATGGTGACAGGTGTGCGGGATAATCAGCAGCCTGATGACCTAGAGGCCGGAGAGGGAGTATACGTGACAGCCGGACTCATGAATTCACTTTTTATCCTTAATACTCCTATAAAAAGCTGTAGATTAGCAAAGTAACTTGACTGTGATCTTCAAAGGCACTCAAAATAACAGCAGCGTAGCGAGTAATACGAGCAAGCAACCGTTGGCATGATATGTTCTTCATTCTGTTTGAATATGAAATTCAAATGAAGTTCAAACGGAGACAAGTGCATTTAAAATTAATCTAAATAGAAACACACACTGATGTTCTGAGGGAGAACTTCTTCCTGGAATAGGCCTTCGCCTGTTAACTTAAGCATCACCAACATATGAGTAAATTGGAAGAGAAACTAAGACCTGTATGGTGCATGATTTGAACCTACAGATGTAGGATCTTAATCTGACCTATATTGTCACAGTAAAATAAACCTGCAGCAACAGGATTTTAATGTTTAATCCATAATGTTGCTTGTTCGGTGGTTAGGCTACTAGCTGGCCAAAAGTAGGCTACATGAAAAGTGCAATACTGTTAAAAATGTATAACTGTGTGTTAGTGTGGGTTTTCAGTGAATTTATGTAAATCACAAAGCTCATCTGCATTTCCTGAAAATTTTCAGCAACAAAAGAGTGATCAAATTAATATCCTACAGCTGTAGCATCATTCAGCACGATGATAATTGAACTATCTGGCCAAGAGCCATCCTTACTGAAATCCAACCCTTTGTCAGGCTGCTTTAATTCATAATCCCTTAACAAATAAAGAAAATATCAGCATGTGCAAACATACATACATGAGCACTAACAAACACATACACAACTGTACAATCACACAATGCATACCGTTTCTCAAAATAACAAGAGCGTTTCTTCAGTTTTCAACTCCATTGCACTTCAAAATGCCTTTAGAGACTGAAGCATGGTAATCCTATAAACTGCCACAGGGATTTCTGCATTAGCAAAGCAATAAAAATCGCATTGGAAAGTTGTGTAAATAATTAGGCTGATTTTGGCACATTAACATTAGTTACACAATAATTTGATTGTGATTGTAAGATCAGTCCTGATCTTACATCTGGAGAAAACAGCTGTGCTGTGGGCCTGGAGAGGACCTGCTTCAGAAGACTACACAGAGAATGCACTCAGTTACATTTTTTACCCTTCGGCCCACAGTTGCCTTTTTTTTCCAAATGGAGAAGTGATTGGCTGAATTCAAACAGAGACGAGTATATGGCTGTTTAGCACGCTGGGATGATAGAACAGGCAGGAGAAACACAACACACTTCCTGCTCTGATAGTGAGAAGCGCACAATCTTTCTCAAATACTTCAACCCACACAAATTAAAGACTTATGACATATGAATCCCCTCTGAACTTAACACAGGAACATTTCCAACCATTGATGAACCTATTCTGTTATCTCTCAATTTCCACAAATACAAAAAGCCTTCAAGCTAATTTTCTTAACTTCTCTGGGATATGTGGGACGCTAACGTCCCACTTGGCCAAAAGCCAGAAAAAATGCAGCGCGCCAAATTCAAATATATTACTATAAAAATCTATCTTTCATGAAATCACACATGAAAGACACCAAATTAAAGCTACACATGTTGTGCATCCAGCCAACATGTCTGATTTCAAAAAGGATTTACGGCGAAAACACACCAAAKGATTATGTTAGGTCAGTACATAGCCACAGAAAAACACAGCCATTTCCCCAGCCAAAGATAGGAGTCACAAAAAGCAGAAATAGAGTTAAAATTAATCACTAACCTTTGATGATCTTCATCAGAATGACACTCATCGGACTTCATGTTACACAATACATGTATGTTTTGTTTGGTAAAGTTCATATTTATATCCAAAACTCTGAGTTTAGGCGGGACGCTACTGTCTCACTTGGCCAAAAGCCAGAGAAAATGCAGCGCGCCAAATTCAAATAAAATACTATAAAAATCAAACTTTCATTAAATCACACATGAAAGATACCAAATTAAAGCTACACGTGTTGTGAATCCAGCCAACATGTCTGATTTCAAATAGGCTTTTCGGCAAAAGCACACCAAACGATTATGTTAGGTCAGTACATAGCCACAGAAAAACACAGCCATCACTTCATCAGATGACACTCATAGGACATCATGTTACACAATACATGTATGTTTTGTTCGATGATGTGCATATTTATATCCACAAATCTCGGTTTACATTGGCGCCATGTTCAGAAATGCCTCCAAAATATCCGGAGAAATTGCAGAGAGCCACGTCAAATAACAGAGATACTCATCATAAACTTTGATGAAAGATACATGTTTTACATAGAATTAAAGCTACACTTGTTCTTAATGCAACCGCTGTGTCAGATTTCAAAAAAACTTTACGGAAAAAGCACACCATGCAATAATCTGAGATGGCGATAATGTCCATTACTTATGTCCAAGTAGCTACTTTTGCTAGAATGTTTAGTACACATGTCCAAACGCTGGCGCAGATCCAGGCGAACGTCGGACGAAAACTTCAAAAAGTTATATTACAGGTCGAATAAACTTGTCAAACTAAGTAGAGAATCAATCTTCAGGATGTTGTTATCATAAATATTAAATAAAGTTCCAACCGGAGAATTCCTTTGTGTCTACAAAAGTAATGGAACGCAAGGCGATATCATTTGGAATGCGCTTGACCAAGAACTGGCACTCTGCCAGACCATTGACTCATTCCCGTCTCATCCGACCCCACATCACAGTAGAGGCTTCATTCAACGTTCTACAGACTGTTGACATCTAGTGGAAGGCGTAGGAAGTGCAAACAGATCCATATCTTACTGGGATTTGAATAGGCGATGAGTTGAAAATCGAACAGCCTCAGAATTCTCACTTCCTGTTTGGATTTTTTTCTCAGGTGTTTGCCTGCCATATGAGTTCTGTTATACTCACAGACATCATTCAAACAGTTTTAGAAGCTTCAGGGTATTTTCTATCCAATAGTAATAATAATATGCATATATTAGCATCTGGGACAGAGTAGGAGGCAGTTCACTCTGGGCACGCTATTCATCCAAAAGTGAAAATGCTGCCCCGTATCACAAAGAAGTTTTAACTTCGTCACTCACACCCTGAAGGACAATTAAGACCACTAAATTCTATGTAGTGTTGGCCTATAGTGGTTAGTGACAACATAATATTATCGAGGTAGTTTGGCATCTCCCTAAGAGTCTATGGGAGTAAACCTGCAGGGGTTTGTGCCCCTGCCGTTAGCTGTGAGCTGAGGGGCTGGGATGTTAAAGCCCATCACTGTCTACAGGGCTGTGAGAGACAGAACACAGACACACTGCTCCTCTGAAGCCTAGAGCTCCTGACGTGTTAACACTCCCACCTCTCCCCACTGGATCACTCAAGCCTGCCTGCTTACTTCCTGGGGCCCCAGCACATTTAGATACGGAGAGGGGTGTGAGGAGCACACACACACACACATACATACACAAACACACAAAAAGAACCACACTGATCCACCAAGAGATGGAGATTCCAACAGCTAAATAACCAGTAGATATGTAACCATGTATTAATCTACTGTTTCTTAAGAGGAACTTTGACCCTATATCATGACAGAGGCACAGTGTTGAGGGGAAATGAGGGGGAGAAGAGAAAATCCATTCCAATAACCCTTCTAGGTAAAATGCCCCTCGGGGAGTCCATAAACCTTAACTACTACATGTACCTACCTGTACTTGCACACTAACATATGATCTCTCTACAGGCAGAAGTCCACTACACACTACAGACCTCTTCTGCTATAGAACAAACTGTGCTGTATAACATCAACTACAATAAATCATACATAGATTCATCACACAGTAGCATGATCATGAGATATTTCAACACTTACAGTCTGCGTGTACATTTTCAGGTGTTTGATAGTGAACCTTCAGAGCAAGGTTTTTGTTTCAACAAACATACAACCAAGGCAACCAGACTGCATCAGGTTATTTATTAAGCCAATCCGATACAACATTCACCCTCACACTGAGATTGAAGTCTAATGAATAATCGTGTGTTTACCTTCTACAATGACTTGCTCGTTTAAAGCAATCTTCAGTTCCAGCGTAGTGACTTCAGCCTCCTTGCCCTGCAGACAGAGGACATGGGAATTAGAGGTTGTTATTGAATAATCACTGCAACTAACTACAGCTTTTGCCATCAGCAATCACCAAAACAGAATCGCTGAAAGACAAACAGACAAAATCTATGTTTATTAATAATACTGCTTGCAGTATGAGCCCGCTCAACAGGATTGATCACAATTACACAAATAATGGGTATGGGTAACACACTTTTTCCAGGAATGGGTAACACACTTCTTCCTAGGTAATTATTAAGAAGTAGTCGATTTTTGTATTTCTTTCCTGATGTTTTTGTTTGTCTTTCCTTTAAATGGTGTCAGCAATCTTTCTTTTGACTGATTATCAAGCACTGACATACAGTGCCTTTGGAAAGACTTCAGACCCCTTGACTTTTTCTAAATTGTATTACGTTACAGTCTTATTCTAAAATACACTAATTCATTGTCCACCTGTGGTAAATTCAATTGATTCGACATGATTTAGAAAGGCACACCTGTCTATATAAGGTCCCACAGCTGACAGTGCATGTCAGAGCAAAAACCAAGCTATGAGGTCTAAGGAATTGTCCGTAGAGCTCCGAGACAAGATTGTGTCGAGGCACKGATCTGGGGAAGGGTACCAACACATTTCTGCAGCATTGAAGGTCCCCAAGAACACAGTGGCCTCCATCATTCTTAAATGGAAGAAGTTTGGAACCACCAAGACTCTTCCTAGAGCTTGCCGCCCAGCCAAACTGAGCAATCGGGGGAGAAGGGCCTTGGTCAGGGAGGTGACCAAGAACTCGATGGTCACTCTGACAAAGCTCCAGAGTTCCTATTTGGAGATGGGAGGATCTTCCAGAAGGACAACCATCTCTGCAGCACTCCACAAATCAGTCCATTATGGTAGAATGGGTAGACGGAAGACACTCCTCAGTAAAAGGCACATGACAGCCTKGCGTTTGGAGGAAACCTGGCACCATCCCTACGGTGAAYCACGGTGGTGGCAGCATCATGCTGTGGGGAAGATTTTCAGCGGCAGGGACTGAGAGACGAGTCAAGATCGAGGGAAAGATGAATGGAGCAAAGTACAGAGAGATCCGTGATGAAAACCTCCAGAGTGCTCAGGACCTCAGACTGGGGCAAAGGTTCACCTTCCAACAGGACAACGACCCAAAGCACACAGCCAAGACAACGCAGGAGTGGCTTCGGGACAAGTCTCTGAATGTCCTTGAGTGGCCCAGCCTGAGCCCGGACCTGATCGAACATCTCTGGAGAGACCTGAATAAAGCTGTGCAGCAACACTCCCCATTCAACCTGACAGAGCTTGAGAAGATCTGCAGAGAAGAATGGGAGAAACGCCCCAAATACAGGTGTGCCAAGCTTATAGCGTCATACCCAAGAAGACTCGAGTCTATAATCGCTGCCAAAGGTGATTCAACAAAGTACTGAGTAAAGGGTCTGAATACTTATGTGATATTTCCGGTTTTTATTTTTAATACATTTGCTAAATTACTAAAAGCCAGTTTTTGCTTTGTCAATATGGGGTATTGTGTGTAGATTGATGAGGGAGAAAAAACAATTAAATCAATTTTAGAATAAGGCTGTAACATAACAAAATGTGGAAAAGTCAAGTGGTCTGAATACTTACCGAGTGCACTGTATACTAGTGCATGTAGATAGCTACCCTAGCCTTATTGTCTACCGCATCTCCTCATTTCCATCTGGTTGATCAGCACAATCGTTCACTATACTGTAGCCGTTGAGGACGATAAGACTTAACAATGAAGTTGTTAAATGAAAATGAAAGTTTATTTTTTTAATTCCTTGCGCCAGATGCCGCTATCAGAAAAATGTAAAAGATGACTCCACCTGGTGGAAGAGCAAACCTGTCTTTCTAGACTCAGGAGCACACTAGCTGTTCAGCATGCACTGTGTGCACTGTAAACTGAGCACTCAACCCCCCCAAAAAAATACATCAAATCTTTTATGGTAAACGGAAAAGTGACTATGGGGCAATATCTCAGAAGCATTTGAATAAAAGCATTAAAGCATATCCAAATATGAAAAAATACCAACTCTCTCACACTGTTCTTTTGTACAGTTTACATTTGGCAGTCAAAGCTGTGGCCAGGCATTTGTGGAGCTCCAAAGTGTTTATCTAAAGCAGACTGTGCCTAGATAAAACACATGAGCCTGAACCTTGCCCAGTTACAGCATTCATTATCTGGTAAATGCCCTTGTTGAAAACACTAGTCAACATTAAACTCACTTTGAACTCGACGAGGGTCGAAAATCATACAAAATGGACTGTTCCCACACCACTCTCGTATTATTCTGATTCATTAGACTTCAATTAACATATCATCAATGACATGGTAAATCATAAGCGAGTGGTGACTAATGACAGATATTCTCAGTTTCAAACTATTAAACATCATTAATCCCTATCACCTGAAAAGGCCCAGGGAACTAAATGAGTTTACCCAACGCATAACATCCATTTAGATAAATGTTCCATCACTTTAATGACGGAAAATGTGTATTGGAGGGAAAAAAGAAACAACAAAACTATGATAGCAGCTGTGATGGTGCTTTTTTATCCCTCTGTGCAATACAATGCACATCTTGTAATACCTAAATAGATAATTGTGTCAATTTAAAACTGCACGTGGCAGTAATAGTAGTGTTTGGAGCGGTGGGGGTGCAGTGAGCTCACGGTGTGGATAAACAACAGCATGCTGCTCTGCCCAGTCGGGTTTGTAGAGCCCATCACACACTCCCACATTGAGATTTGAGGGAACAGAATAACTCCTGGTTGAGATGATTACCCACCCAGGTGTTTTATGTGCACGCTCAGTGAGAACATGAATCAAAACGCAACAACTTCCTGAGACAAAAGAGAGTCGAGGAGCATCTTACAATGCTTGCTGCCAAAGTGTTGAAAAGATAGCTAGGTATTTTGTGTGAGGAGGTAAAACAGTTGAACAACAAAAGTGTTCATCAAGGGAGTTACAGTATTAGCCCTATCATATCTGCTGGAAAGACACAGAGAGATACAGACACAGAAAGACTGAGTTGATTCAAAAGCATATGTTCCTACATTGTATGTTGTGCTGTACCAACAAATCAGAATTATCATCATCATCATCTACATGAACATAATTGTTGTCTCTGTGATGTAATAATAAATATACTGTATTATTGTTGTCTCTGTGATGTAATAATAAATACACTATATTATTGTTGCCTCTTTGGTATAATAATAAATACAATGTATTATTGTTGCATCTTTGGTATAAAAATAAATGCACTGTATTTCATGACAAATGCAAAACATTCATCAGTATTGTGTTTTTTTATTCTTGGTTGGGACTATTTTAGAGGTTGTAGGATCGCATGTTCAAAAAAGGAATGAATACCCCTCCACTGAAACGCACACAATCCCAAAAGAAGGCCCAACATCCACTCCGGATGGCTCTTCAGCCCTTCTAATGGACAGACTAGACTCTCCACTCTCTTCACACCATTCTGACAGAAAAGAAGAGTTCATGAATATTTACCACAAAGTAAAGTTATTCCATTAATTACTCTGAGCATGCTTAAAACGATATCTGTGGCTACTTCTGTGGTAGGTCGTTAATGAACTTTCACACGTCATTACCATATGAATTAATGCCCAACTCGATGGCTGTCTGTCAATAGAACAGTTTCCTCACTCACTGTCTTTAAGCCTATCAGCATGTTTCGATCACTTAGTGACGCTAGCTGCATCATTCTACACGGATCTGTTTATTTATCATACCATGAACTAGACAGCAAATCAAATCAAAGTGTATTTGTCACGTGCGCCGAATACAACAGGTGTAGACCTCACAGTGAAATGTTTACTMWSWWMKCRWAKCKAKKYMMSKAWTTTTWAYMWAAAAAAWWYGMWWTWYGMWAAKSYWWYYWWAYMWAAAAAAAACTGTAAAAAAAACAGTAAAATGACAATGAAAATATCAGTAGAGAGGCTATATACAGGTGGTACCGGTACAGAGTCAATGTGTGGGGGCACTGGTTAGTCGGGCTAATTGTATATGTAAGTATAGTTAAAGTAACTATGGATAGATGATAAACAGAGAGTAGCAGCAGCAAAAAAGAGGGGTTGGCGGGGGGGGGGAACACAATGCAAATAGTAATTCAGGAGTCTTATGGCTTGGGGTTAAAAGCTGTTGAGAAGCCTTTTGTCCTAGACATGGCACTCTGGTACCACTTGCCATGCGGTAGTAGAGAGAACAGTCTATGACTGGGGTGGCTGGGGTCTTTGACAATTTCTAGGGCCTTCCTCTGACACCGCCTGGTGTAGAGGTCCTSGATGGCAGGCAGCTTAGCCCTAGTGATGTACTGGGCCATACGCACTACCCTCTGTAGTGTTTTGCGGTCGGAGGCCGAGCAATTGTCGTACTAGGCAGTGATGCAACCAGTCAGGATGCTCTTGATGTTGCAGCTGTAGAACCTTTTGAGGATCTGAGGACCCATGCCACATCTTTTCAGTCTCCTGAGGTATAATAGGTTTTGTCATGCCCTCTTCACAACTGTCTTGGTGTGTTTGAACCATTCTAGTTTGTCGTTGATGTGGACACCAAGGAACTTGAAGCTCTCAATCTGCTCCACTACAGCCCCGTCGATGAAAATGGGAGCGTGCTCCTTCCTCCTTTTCCTGTAGTCCACAATCATCTCCTTTATCTTGATTATGTTGAGGGATAGGTTGTTATTCTGGCACCACCCGACCAGGTCTCTGACCTTGTCCCTATAGGCTAACTCGTTGTTGTATGTGAAAACAAAAAATAGCATTGGTTTGTTTGAAAATTCCTCCTGTAAATGGGTGGTGGTCTTGTTTGAACATTCCTCCTGTAAATGGGTGGTAGTCTTGTTTGAACATTCCTCTGGTAAATGGGTGGTGGTCTTGTTGAACATTCCTCCTGGAAATGGTGTGGTCTTGCTTGTTTGAACATTCCTCCTGGAAATGGGTGTTCTTGTTTGAACATTCCTCCTGGAAATGGGTGTGGTCTTGCTTGTTTGAACATTCCTCCTGGAAATGGGTGGTGTCTTGTTTGAACATTCCTCCCGGAAATTAGTGGAGGTCTTGCTTGTTTGAACATTCCTCCTGGAAATGGGTGTGATTGTCTTGCTTGTTTGAACATTCCTCCTGGAAATGGGTGCTGGTCTTGCTTGTTTGAACATTCCTCCTGGAAATGGGTGGTGGTCTTGTTTGAACATTCCTGCCGGAAATGGGTGGTGGTCTTGTGGATCAATATAAAGAATGTATTAATAATAATAATAATAAGAGGGAGTCCAACAGGATAGGCAGTCAGTGATATCTATATTCAGGACATTAGTGTTTGTTTTTAGGGTGTGTGTCGAAGATTTCCCAAGTCACTGTCCGTGCTCTGAAACACAGGAAAATCTAAGGCATGACTCATTTTCAAACAAATGCAGCTGTTTATATGTGATTCACTAAAGGACTGACTGAACAGTATTTTTTCCTTCATTTCTTTCAAGCTTTATTAAGGCAGACTGATTCAATGAAAACATAACTACGTCTCATAAAAACCGCTTCAAAATATCAAGTGTATTTTCTCTTTCATGGTGGCATTATATTGCACACCCACATAGTCTGTAAACAACAGCACTCAAACAGCACGCAAACAGGCTCAAAACCCACCAATTAAAKCCAACTTCGCATTTGGAGTTTTTTTTGCCTGTAAGCTGAAAAGGCAACAGTGCAGCCTGCTGAATGTCAGCCTGTCTGATCCCAGAGATTCTTTGGACCTGCCCTCATGTATTGCTGAGCTAAGAACAAAGTACACAGAGAGAGCTTTCCGCCTTAATACCAAGGAAGTGGAATTTCACTCCTAACCCTAAACAAACAAGGCAGCACATTTCTTTACACTATTTAAATGTTAACAGAGCTCTTTGAATAGAGCATTCCCTTCCTATGTAAACCCAAATTACTTCACTCTGGCTATACACAGATTCTAATCAACTGATCCATGAAGTAAACATCAGAAAAATAACTTAATTTGGTTTCTCCTACAGTTGAGAACTACTAGCTGGGACAGAGGGAGGCAGAGAGAGAGATAGAGAGGAGGGAGGGAGGGAGGGAGAGAACCCTACACACACGGAGAGCACAAAGGGGCTAACCGACAGACAGATTATGCAATGCTATTTTTACGGCCAATTCCTTTCCACCCTGTCAAACAGGAGGACTGTCAATTCTCTCCTGTGATATCACGTTTCCACTCTCCCAAGTCTCTGTGTCCTGCTCCTCCATTCGTCCACCTCAGATCCTGTGTGCTATTAATATCAATAACCCACAGATTCCATTTCCCCGGACAAAGACGGAGGGAAAGAAGGAGAGAGGAACTGATACCCTCACCCATCACAGCAGCACATTCACTCCTTTGCTATCACACCGTTCTGAACTAGAGAACAGGAGCAGCTCACGCTCGCACACACAGTTTAGTTTAGTTCACATGATGCAAGCCTCTTCTATGAGATCACCAGAGGACTGCTGGTCAGGCAGCCCTTAAGTCTGTCAGAAGCCTTCAATCCAAACCCTGGACCTCCAGAAGAACTTCAGCTCTTCAGAGGAACGCATCTTTCTACCTGCGGCACAGTTCTTTGCATCACTTACAGAACAAACCCACAATACAGACACATGCAACATGAACCCATACAAGGCCAGGGAAGAGAAGGAGAAAAAGTACAATTAAAATCTTTACTGACTTACCCATGAACCGTGAGCCTGAGTTTCATTACATTACTGAAACATGAATGTAGATTCCCCAAGGTTTAACAAGACTTCTACAATCCACTTCTCAAACAGAAGAAAAGCCTGTCAGTGCTAGTAGCAGTAAAAGCAGTAGTTGTAGTGTGAGAGAGCTGAAGAGAGCCCTGACTGCAGTGTTCAGAGGAACTGGAGGTATGTGGTCTAAACACAACAAAAGCCAGAGCCTTGCTCTAGATTAAATATGCAGGAAGAGGTCCCTTTGCATAAACACAAACACTCAGCAAATGAAGGACTGGCACAGACCAGGCAGAGCAGAGCAGGCGCCTGCTGAGAGCCATACCTGTCCTCTGCCCGTTTAATTAGACAAGAGCAAGCAGAACAAATGAACGAACACCAGAACGGTCACACAACCAGTCCAGAACAAAAAMCTGCTTAGTTTGTCCTCAGTAAAGTGCTCAAAGTTTGTAAAGACACATACCAACTTCAAACACATTACTTTTGTTGTAGGACTTTTAAAAATTAAATTTGTTTCTATCAGTTGTTTTTAATACATAAATATCAAATACCTCATCTTCAACTTTTAAAATATCAATTTCAGCTACTCGCTTAACTTGTGTAAGCAAATGTGACATACTATATCACCTATAGGACATTCTAAAGAATATATCCATCACCTTAAACGGTAAAGTGTTATTAAAATGAAAAAATTTAATTAAAGTAGGTCATGTTTGGGTATGAATATTCCTTTCAATATCCAGTAAAAGTATCATACTTCTACTACTTATCATGCCTTCAGTCATCCCCCTCTCTGCTCCCTGCTGCACTCTATGGACTATGGACACCTCATAATGGATGAATAGAAAATAAAGGCTGAGTCTCTAAAGCCAGGGAAAAAACGGATACGATTTAGAACAGCCACAATTGTCCAGCTCTTACAGTCTACAGACCCTTTCTCATTCTTGCTCCCTCTCTCTCTCTCTCTCCTTCCCTCTATCTCTCTCTCTCTCCCTCCCTTTAACTATCTGTCTGTCTATCCCCAACTCTCGGGATATGAATTCAGAAACTCATAACGGTGCAAGACTCCTGGAGTGTCTGCCTGAATCTGCCAGGCTTCATGACTAAAACTTGAAGTGAACCAAAGAGAACGGGAGACGATGCCCAAAGAAAATCTCGAGCCCAGCTTTAGATGCTGAGTGATATACTGATGCCCAGTCAAAGATTTCATTTCATGTGCCCCTCTCTAAATTAGAAGGGGGAGAAGTAGAAATGGAGGAAGAGGGGTGCAGACAGCAGGCTAGGGAGGGAGTAAGGGGGAGAGGGGGGGGGGGCAGGGAGAGAAGGAGGGCCAGAGAGAAGGAGAGAGAGAAGGAGAGAGCCGCGGAGAGCAGAAATGAGACCTCTGGAAAATAAACAGGGTATAGAGTTTCAAAGGCAGGGGGACACAGGCATTCCATTGTTCAAGCCAATTATCAGTGGAAAACAATAACAACAGATGGATCAAGAGCGGCCAACTTATGCTGGAGCACCCCGGCGCTGGAGAACAGATGATGAAACGTGAGAGTGGTGTCGGGGGAGGGACTGCCCTGCCGTCGAGTCGCCCAGCTCAGCTCCACACACCAGATGTGAACTTCTACAAGGACAGTTAAATATGTGCTCTGTGGTCGCCACTTGTGCTACACGGCTCAGACATACCAAACAGTGGCTAGTCCACACTTCACTTCCATTCATTTCAAAAGAGATGTCTCCTTGGGCTGTTAGAAGTGAAATTATACATGTGGCACCTGTGTTTCTTCCGAAGTAAATTCAAACCTGTGCATTTTATTTATATTTAACGCATACAGATGTAAAATCTTAATTTGATCAATATTTTGTTGCTGAGAAATAATTTTACTGCACCGCAGGAAATGCAGATGAGCTTCGTGATTTACATAAATTCACTGAAAATCCACACTAACACACAGTTATATTAACAGTATGGCACTTTTCATCAGGGAACATTGTGGACTAAACGTTCAAATCCTATTGCTGCAGGATTATTTTGCTGTGACAACATAGGTCATTTTTGGCTACTTTCTGGTAGACCTTGTTAGATGGGCATTAGGGACCAGGTGGTGAGGTATTTGCCCTTGTATATTTTGCCCTGTGTTACAGTGTCCATTCAGCACACATCCCAGAAGACATTGTGATGTTTTCATTTGATGTTGTTTTCCCCTTTACCTGCATGCACCTATAGTGGTCAGATTCTACCAGACACCAGCATTGGTGAGCGAGAGAGAGACCTCATTGTTTCTGGCTTCAGCGAGAAATCCCTCATATCAGTCCTAGACTGACAGGCGAGGGGAAGGGGGTGGGGGGACTCCAACCTTAAAACAAAACCAATTCTCAATGTGGCTCGTCAAGGGTGGGACATGTCTGCAGATAGTAGCACAAATGATCTGACCTTCCTTTTAGAAGAAGAGAGGTTTTTGTTTCATTAACTTAAGACTAAAGCGTAATTATCTCCCTATAGACCTTAATCACCAGCAAAAGGATAATAGAACAGAAAGCCGTTTCCAGTTCGGTCACTCAAGTTTTTTGTCATGTTTTTTTTTCTACTCCCGCTTCCTTTAGCTGAGAGTATCAAATAATGGCAACCGATCGTATTGCAAGAGCAAAATCCCCCTTTCAAATATCTCTGTTGTGGAGCATGAAAGACAAAATTGTTATCTGGTTAAAATGTTCAACTTTGCTGTAAAATGGGTTCACTTGGTTCAATACTCTATCTCTGGCCTGTCTTTATCTGGTCTGTCTGTTCATAGAGCTAGAAGTTAGGGGGCAGAGGACGAGGGGCCCGGGGGGGATGAGCCGGGGGGGTGAGCCTACTGTCTTCTGTCTCTTCAGAGAGGGAGATCACTGGAGAGTGAATGTAATTATCCATGTTTGAAATAAAATCAGGTTGAGCACAAACAGACCGGTTTATAATCATATATAATATTTTAAATGACTTAATAGTGCTTGAAGATGCTTGTAATACTATCCCCAAAATGGAGGATACCTCAAGGATTTCACAGAAGGAAAAAATATAGAAACTTTGCCTAGATTTAATTAGGTTATAAAAAATTATTGCCATTAGCAAATCTCATCGAAGGGGTTGAGGCGTTTGCCTGAAAAACATCTTCTTTTTTGGGACGGAGTGAAGACAAAGGTTTTTTTAGACAGAAAGTGGAGGGCAAGCATCCGTTTTGTGCACTGACACCGAGGTCGAGTTAATTAGACTATTGTCATTTTAATCAGGACAGCTCGGCGGCCATCCCTTTCTGAATGAGCCGGTGGACTTTAAACGGCTGGGGGATGTCTGTGTGTGCATGTATGCARGGGGCCTGAGGTCTCACACAAACACAGCACACAGCACACAGCACAGTGCCATGGGTTATGGAGTACAGTTCTGCTGGTTCTCTCACATGCTCAGAACATTAATGAGCCGGAGACACAGCAAGGAAACACAGACACCCCGAGTATCACCAGAGGAAACTACTCGCCTTTGCTCTGCTCATGTCTCGGTTCATTTGAAAATAATTTAAATATCAAATATTGGAAATAATTTACTTCTCCCTGGCTATCAGATTTTGAATAGTGAGTCTATCATGTCATCTTTCTTATGCTCTCAACTGACATTAACATTTAAAACATCATTAATGTAAACACATTTTAAGGTGCTTATCACTATGGTTACAGAAATTGTAATTTTTTTCTGATGTCCATATTTTATTCATACAATGGGGCAATTGTAAGAACACACTAAAGAAATTTAAAAAATGAATCTTTGCTGAAAACTTGTTATCAAAAAGAAGAAAGAAACAGATAAATCAAAACAGACAAAAGAGTAGATTAAACTCTCCTGAAGCCATTGGTTCAACTATATTCACTGCAAATACTTTATAAAAAATGTTAAATCTAAAAAATAAAAAAAACAGCACTGTTCAACCAAATACTCTCAGTTGAACTGGTTGGACTCTCAGACAAGCAGGGGTTAGCAGGGGTTAAAAGAACAGTGAACAATGCATCTCGTTGGGGCTCTACCTGCCAATCAGAGAGTTGAAAGCAGGCCCTAAACAGGGCTCTAAGTATCTCTGTAATGTTCCTCTCCTGCCCTCTTGACTGATCTGGAGTCCGCTGCAGACAGTTGAGATGTGACAGATCACATGCAGACGAAAGGTCATCAAGTCATTAAGTCCCCCCACCTGGCATTCATTACCTAAGGCCCTGAGCTGCACCCACCCATGACACTGGTCAGACAGGAAGCACATAGACAGCCAACTAAACATAGTTATTCTATATGAACTGACCCTAGAGGGAGATCTAGGGAAATCACCATGAGGTCAGTCAGTCCCCCCTGCAAACTTGACTTTGACAAACTTGAAAAACTCTTCTGTGTCTGTTTATGATTATGTTAATAGGTCTCTAACTTCATCGTTTTTAACATTGATCATTAATATTTTAGAGAATGTTAAAATTAATTTGATCATATATTAACTTCATTCAATAATTCAACACATACAAATTAATAATTCAATAAAAAGAATGATCAAAAATGTTGAAGAGGAAACCAAAGAGAGACATCCAATAGCTTAATGTGGAGATATTTAACTGGAAAGGTTCACACTACTACAAAGCCTTTGGGTAGTTTACAGAGTGTGAAAGGCTATCAAAGTCCAGTCTAACTTGCTTTTCTTAATGACTATGTGGTGTTGCTACAGAAGAAGTTTACCCTGAAAACACTCTACTATCCACAAAATAAATGATCAAATCGCCTAATTACTGTACCTGGGAGAAAATGCCCCAATTTAAACCGCTATTTGAAATCTGTAATCCAAACATGTCTGCTGGAGGGATTGACCACAGCAATTGAAAACAACAGGTTGTTCTGTTCACTGAGGTGAACATGTAGAGATAAAGGAAGAGACACAAGCTGTAAAGCCGTGCTCCGGTACCAGCTCTCTGTTCCCAAAGTTCTTCCGTGAGAGATTTACAGGGATTAGATGAAGAAATGAAGGTCTAATCTTTATTTGACAGGCTAGCCAATCTCTGGCTGACTGGTCACTCTTCACTGTGTAGACCAGGCCTCTTTCAGCTCTCAGCTCTCAGGTCTAGCACCAGCAATAAAGCGCCTTCACAGAGCTCCACACACCTCAGTCCTGTTTAAAACCACATTTAGGCTGATCATACAAATGTGTGACAGTATGAGCTCTCAATCCCATTATCATACAGAATCATTCAATGTCATTTTGGGGTGAGCAATGTGCACAAACCTAATGCAACAGATAAAAGAATAGCAACTCTCCAAATGGTACTCCATATATGGTCGCAGTCATAACGGTATACTATGGTTAACATCCTGGTGGCTATTTTTTTTTTTTTTTCAATCTAATTATATGCGTGTCTGCAGTACCTGATTGGAAATATAGAACCAATTTCCATGTGCAGTTTAATGACAGATGGAAAGAGATATTTCATGGAGATGTATAGTTAAGAGCGATAACCAATTAATCAAAGTGCCGGACAATGACACAGGCTAAATTTAAACACAGGAGAAAAAATGTCAGACGGCAGCCCCTTCCCTTAAATTATTCATTACTGCCTGTTATTACGTAGCATATAGAATTTTAAATCGCTGATTCTACTTAATTACAGTTTGCGTTGATACTTGCTACAGATGTCACAGCTTGCAGTGGCAATCTTTCACAATGTTTAACCCTGTCAAATAGTGGAGGGGTCCTTCCCCCCCTCTGCATCCACCCSTCCCACTCCGTCTGTCTTCCCAATGCCTGACCTACAGGCTCATTCCCACGCTAACAGAGGAGAGGAGGAGGAGGAGGAGAGAAGGGCTGAGTGGTATATTCAAACAAACATCTACAGTTGGGACACAATAGCATCTATTATGCTGGAACTCAAAGAGTAATGATGATGCTCCGGCCAAAACATGGCTCTCACTGTGGAYTTGAGTTCATACTAGCCAGGCATTCCAGGATATTGGATCCCTTGGATAAATAGGAACAATGTGAAAGGTTTCCAAAGTTGGCATTTCAGGCATTGAATTATGTCACGAGAGAATGCTGAATTACAGTACATATTTTTGCTATTAAAAACAAGTACATCATGTATTGTGTCAGTACAGTACATGCACATCAACACTGTACTTCCGTTTGCCTGCAACAGGAAGACAAAAGGTTTGATTGTGTGCCACTCACTAAATTCCCGTTTCTCTTTAGCAAGTATCTCTGTTCACCAAACAGCTGTATGCAAATAGTTAGTCATGCAGCATTCAATTGTTTTGTATTAATATTTGAATATTGAAATAACACAATTCAGATCTAGATATTCCATTTCAATTTCCATATACGTGAACTGGAGTTGCACATCAACAGATGAATWCTTCACAACGATGCCGTTTTTGTAAAGTCAGAAATATTGTTGTTGTTCTTTTTATTATTTGACATGATTACATTCCTGTAACATAGCTCTATTACCTAAAAGCAAGTTACCCCTGATTCCTAACTGCAGCCTATATCGCAGAGATAGAACTGTCTGTATTACCCACGTTCATGCCACTTAACCAAATTGGAATTGCCGATAATACTATATTTACATAGCTGTGTTGGCTAGGCGTGATTATGATCATAAAAATGTCTCCCCACGCTATGACGGAAAGTTTAGCAGCAGTGTGTGAGTGAGGCTGAAGGACATAACAATAAGTTAACACAGGTTACAGCAGAGCCAAGGAAAATAGCTCAATTATACACATGGGCTGAGTTTACACAGGCAGCCCAATTCTGATATTTTTCCACGAATTTACCAATCACATCAGATCTTTCACATATCAGAATTGGGCTGCCTGTATAAATGCAGCCACGGAGCTCCAGCATCATGTGGCTTTCCTGTGGTAAACAGATGCAGGGTGACTCTAGTAACCCTGCATCTGTTCACTTGTTGAGACAAACTATTCCTGTTGCTCACCCTCACTAACACAAGCCCACACAATTTTCTTACAGGGCCGAACAGATCAGAAGATTAAACTGCAGAGGATATTATTAAGGTTGTCCCTCATATCACCAACATTTGTTACAGTTTTACAGCCAGTCAAACAGACAAAATGGTTTTGCATACACTAGGATGATAGGATGAGTCTATAGTGTGGCTTAAGTTTCTTCCTCTCAGAGAGCCAGACTCTTCTCTGTCTCTGATAGAAGCTCATCCATTTACTAAATACATACAGTAACCTGAAAACCATAAACTGGGGAAGACCATATTACAGTACTAAGTAGTAAACAAGTACACAATAAAACATGTACTCTATTTCATGATGTTATAGTCAATCAAATCACTCTGCACTCAACAAAGAGCACTCTGTTATCTCACTGTGGCTGTGACCGTGCCTCACACAGTGTCTGTGAGGGCATTTGAGAGCATACAGTACGGTCTATCTGATCAGAGCTCCAGTCCAGACCTCAGATGTCAGAGTGACTGGGAGGCAGCGTCAGAGAGAGGCCCAGTAACCAGGCCTGTCCTGTCGTCCCTCAGCTCAGACAGAAAGCTAGGAGCAGCGCTTGCCTGCCTGCCACTGCCAGCAGCGCAGTGTTCAGTTCACAGGAGCCGTGTCTGACTGCATGCTCAGCTCAGCTCAGGATGGCTTGTTGATTCCAGGCAGTGTGACACATCTGTTGCTTGTCACATCGTGTCGTAGCTTCATGTCTGCGAGCCAGACACAAGGCGAGCAGCACGTCGCTCCACGCGCCTCATCCTCTCTATGTGTTGACAAACAGCGCTGCAGCATTACAGACAGACAGAGTCTGGGCCAAGGATGCATGTCCACAGTTTGGAAGGTCAGGAGGTGGGACACATCACTGGCTGTACAACCACTGTCAAATACTCACTTTGAGTCAGTTTATTGTAAGCAACTACTTTGGGTGACATAGTGTTGAAGTGTATGTTCTCAATCATGCAAGGAGTGCTGAAACAACATTCAAAATGTGTATTTCATAATGGCCATGGAAAAATGTAATTTAAGGGAAAAAATTATGGAAAGTATTCACTTAACCTAAGACCTCCTCAAAATTGCCATTAGTTTATATTGAGAATCAATTTCTTTCCCCCAATGTCTATAGAAATACTTTAATGCTTTAAATCAAATCTCCATCAAGGGTTTATTGGCTTAACAATGCACATTCTCTTGGACAGACATAAATAGTATGAAGTGCTTTAAGTGCCTTCAAAGAAAGTGCCAGAATATATTCCATGCAAGACTTACATTGTAAGCTTAAATACATCAGCGATGACCATTGCTAATTGATTATTTCACCATACATCTATGAAGTACACATCATGCAATATCAGCAATAATGAAATGACATTGTTTCTCATCACCAGTCAAATCAGCATGCATTTAGTGGGAAGAGCAGCACTAAAGAGGCTGAGAAGTAGTTACTAATGGCACTGTTTCAGAAGCTCTTTCATACATTCATAAGTGCTTCACTTCTGTGTCCTTGTCTTCTCTAATCAATATTCAAAAGTGCCTAGTAATTGCAAGTTTTGGATGAATTTACATGCAAAGGATTGTCTGTGTTATATTCATCAAACACTTGTCTGAGACAAAACTGTCAAAGAGCGTTCTTTTATTTTTGTGTTATCTTCTATTTATGTAATTAATGTTTGTGACAGCAAAATGACATTTAGCCTACCTCTCATCCTAAAACACTTTTTTATAATAACAAATAATAATTGGCAAATTAGACAAACGTTTGAATTTCCACAAGTATTAAAGGCCAAACTGGTTATGTAAATACCACAGAAGGGAAATATTTAGATGGCTCATTTACATTATCAGATGACAAAACATTGATTTGTTCCATTCAATATCAACCTGTTTTGCAAACACACAAAACTAGACACGACACATCGTGGCTTAATACAACACACAACAGAATACTACTGATTGAACACCTGATAATATGCCGGAACACCATGTCTGCCCTTTCAAACAGCCGCATCAAACCTCAAGATACCTTCAGTATCACAACATATCATCAGCATACCAAAACATATACCTAAAGAATCTGCAACGTTGTAAAAATTCTACAACATTGCAAGTCTCTAACGTATTCTGAGGGATCATTTAAGGCCTGCATCCAGAGGATCTGTCTGGCCTTCATTAGCTTCCTCCTGGCATCTACTATCCATTTCAGAGAGAAGATGTTGTATATTACCTGTAAAAATATATATAAGGCAATGTTTGTATGAACCCCTTTCAAACAGCCCTTTACACACAACATTCTTGCAGGTATACCACTTTTATACATACAGTTGAAGTCGGAAGTTTACATACACCTTAGCCAAATACATTTAAACTCAGTTTTTCARAATTCCTGACATTTAATCAGAGTAAAAATTCCCTGTCTTAGGTCAGTTAGGATCACCACTTTATTTTAATAATGTGAAATGTCAGAATAATAGTAGAAAGAAGGATTTATTTCAGCTTTTATTTCTTTCATCACATTCCCAGTGGGTCAGAAGTTTACATACACTCAATTAGTA
>NC_036838.1:50437790-50558434 GCF_002910315.2 Salvelinus sp. IW2-2015
TCTTACAAACAAAGTACGGAGTATAACACCATGGACGCACGCAGCCGTCATACGCTCAGGAAGGAGACGCGTTCTGTCTCCTAGAGATGAACGTACTTTGGTGCGAAAAGTGCAAATCAATCCCAGAACAACAGTAAAGGACCTTGTGAAGATGCTGAAGGAAAACAGGTGCAAAAGTATCTACAGTGGGCAAAAAAACTATTTAGTCAGCCACCAATTGTGCAAGTTCTCCCACTTAAAAAGATGAGAGAGGCCTTGTATTTTCATCATAGGTACACTTCAACTATGACAGACAAAATGAGGGGGGAAAATCCAGAAATCACATTGTAGGATTTTTATGAATTTATTTGCAAATTATGGTGGAAATAAGTATTTGGTCAATAACAAAGTTATCTCAATACTTTTATATCCCTTTGTTGGCAATGACAGAGGTCAAACGTTTTCTGTAAGTCTTCACAAGGTTTTCACACACTGTTGCTGGTATTTTGCCCATTCCTCTATGCAGATCTCCTCTAGGAAGCAGTGATGTTTTGGGGCTGTTGCTGGGAAACACGGACTTTCAACTCCCTCCAAAGATTTTCATGGGTTGAGATCTGGAGACTGGCTAGGCCACTCCAGGACCTTGAAATGCTTCTTACGAAGCCACTCCTTCGTTGCCCGGGCGGGTGTGTTTGGGATCATTGTCATGCTGAAGACCAGCCACGTTTCATCTTCAATGCCCTTGCTGATGGAAGGAGGTTTCACTCAAAATCCTCACGATACATGGCCCCATTCATTCTTTCCTTTACACGGATCAGTCGTCCTGGTCCCTTTGCAGAAAACAGCCCCAAAAGCATGATGTTTCCACCCCATGCTTCACAGTAGGTATGGTGTTCTTTGGATGCAACTCAGCATTTTTGTCCTCCAAACATGAGTTTTTACCAAAAAGTTTATTTGGTTTTCATCTGACGCATATGAATTCTCCCAATCTTCTTCTGGATCATCCAAATGCTCTCTAGCAAACTTCAGACGGGCCTGGACATGTACTGGCTTAAGCAGGGGAAACGTCTGGGCACTGCAGGATTTTGAGTCCCTGGCGGCGTAGTGTGTTACTGATGGTAGGCTTGTGTTACTTTGGTTCCCCAGCTCTCTGCAGGCCATTCACTAGGTCCCCCCGTGTGGTTCTGGATTTTTGCTCACCGTTCTTGTGATCAATTTTGACCCAGGGTGACATCTTGCGTGGAGCCCCAGATCGAGGGAGATTATCAGTGGTCTTGTGTATGTCTTCCATTTCCTAATAATTGCTCCACAAGTTGTTTCGTCAACCAAGCTGATTAGCTATTGCAGATTCAGTCTTCCCAGCCTGGTGCAGTCTAAAATTTTGTTTCTGGTGTCTTTGAAGCTCTTTGGTCTTGGCCATAGTGGAGTTTGGAGTGTGACTCTTTGAGGTGTGGACAGGTGTCTTTTATACTGATAACAAGTTCAAACAGGTGCATTAATACAGGTAACGAGTGGAGGACAAGGGAGCCTCTTAAAGAAGAAGTTACAGGTCTGTGAGAGCCAGAAATCTCGCTTTGTTTGTAGTACAGATGAACGTGGTACCTTCAGGCGTTTGGAAATTGCTCCCAAGGATGAACCAGACTTGTGGAGGTCTACAATTTTTATTCTGAGGTCTTGGCTGATTTCTTTTGATTTTCCCATGATGTCAAGCAAAGAGGCACTGAGTTTGAAGGTAGGCCTTGAAATACACCCACAGGTACACCTCCAATTGACTCAAATGATGTCAATTAGCCTATCAGAAGCTTCTAAAGCCATGACATAATTTTATGGAATTTTCCAAGCTGTTTAATTAAAGGCACAGTCAACTTAGTGTATGTAAACTTCTGACCCACTGTCAGTAAACAATTGTTAGAAAAATTACTTGTCATGCACAAAGTAGATGTCCTAACCGACTTGCCAAAACTATAGTTTTTTAACAAGAAAGTTGTGGAGGGGTTGAAAAATGACCTAAGTGTATGTAAACTTCAGACTTCAACTGTATCAGTGGGTAACTAGCAAACTGGGAGGGGTGAGGGGTGAGGGGTGTTGTTAAACCATGGAGGCTGTTTACATTTCAATTTAGGGAGGTGTTTAACAATGGAAGTGTTAATGGGTTTACCTGCAGAAAAGCAGTGAACCCGTCACACTGACCTGATACCTGTATTTTGGTTACAGGGTCCGTGAAAACGCAGGAATCATGACTAGGTCTTTAGCTGGCTTTTATTTGTCCTTGTTTTTTAACCCCCTACCCCTTTCAGATATAAAATATAGTACATAAAAGCAGGCATGGTAAAATATTGGGATTTTGGTCTGTGTATGAAATTAATATATGTGAACAACATGGCTTGCCACACAATCCCCTCATTCCCCAAGACCTACCCAGCTCATTCCACTGGACATATCACAGGTTGTTATCATTCCAGAGAGAATTCTACATTGGTGAACGCCAGCACTTTAATTAGATCCACTATTTGATCATTCCACAGCTGGGCTTTATTAAGGAGGGGTTCACAGCACCTCACAATCACCCCCGACTCCACTGAGGGAAACACAGAGAAGGATATGAGTTCAAATAAGCCAGTATATTTCATATAAACCAGTATAGTTCACATAAACCATTATACAATGGGTGGATCTAATCCTGAATGCTGATTGGTTAAAACCGCATTCCAGCAGGTTTCTATTCCACAAGTTGCCACCGGCTAAATCTATGCCATTAAAATGCCTATTTACTTTGTTCCAACTGACTGCACAATCCACTGTCTCATCAGCCCAGCCAAGCAATTTATAAACTTGATCTCCACTATAAAAAGCATCTATACATTATCTCACATCTTAGACTAACAGCTAGTTTTCAACAGCGGAGATTTGTATAAACCTTGCTGTCTATCTCTCCGACATTTGCAACATTGTTTCAATATTCAAATTCAATCTCCAGCTGTCCCATAGTAATGAATGTGTCGGGAGTCGGGACGAGATAGACAGTCGGGCAGCGTTTCTCAGCCAGTTGAAATCATGAATCAGCTAGCATAATTTTTATGGATATATAAAAAGAAATGTCAATTGAAAAAAGGTAAAACGAAACGAAGTGCAGCTAGTTTGCAGTCTTTCCAGCTTCAGTTTTAAGTGATTGTGATAACTGTGTTGTTAGCTAGCTCCTCTGAACAATAGTGTCCTGATGAGTGAGCAAATGTTCTATGCCAGGCAAATTATGCCTCATTCGCTCATTGTTATGGATGTATCCAAATAAATGTTACTAGAAAACCACTGAAACAAATGCAAATGCAGCTACTTTGCTGTTAGTCTGGCTGCACTTTTTGACGTGACCACAAGTTAGCCGTAGTTGACTAGCTAGCAAGCAATGGATAATTATGTCGCCAGCCAGTATGGTAATAGAACATTTAGAATGAATGACTGCTCGCACCCAGAGATACAGAACAAAAAGACTGAACGACTGGGTCGCGTCTCTAGCAACCGAATCGAACAACAACCCAGCTTGGGTATTAACCTTACATTTGCGTCGAAACTATATCTTGTGGAAGGATGAAATAGTATGAATAAATTCATAAAAATAACGTTTTAATGAAAATATGTCAATCATTATTTGAATATGTTGGTAACCCATTGTACAAAAGTGTAATGCCCTCGAAGCCGGTGTTTGGAAGATATATTGGCACCAAACACTGGCTTCTCTGGCATTATATCTTAATTATAGCYTTGCTGCACAGCTACTTTCAGGTCTCTCCAGAGATGTTCGATCAGGTTCAAGTCCGGGCTCTGGCTGGGCCACTCAAGGACATTCAGAGTCTTGTACCAAAGCCACTCATGCGTTGTCTTGGCTGTGGGCTTAGGGTTGTTGTCCTGTTGGAAGGTGAACCTTTGCCCCAGTCTGAGGTCTTGAGCACTCTGGATCAGGTTTTCATCAAAGATCTCTCTGTACTTTGCTCTGTTCATCTTTCCCTCGATCCTGACTAGTCTCCCAGGCCCTGCTGCTGGAAAACATTGCCACAGCCTGATGCTGCCACCACCATGCTTCACCGTAGGGATGGTGCCAGGTTTCCTCCAGACGTGACACTTGGCATTCAGGCCAAAGAGTTCAATCTTGGTTTCATCAGACCAGAGAATCTTGTTTCTCATGGTCTGAGAGTCCATTAGGTGCCTTAGGCTGTAATTTACCTTTTACTGAGGAGTGGCTGACCATTCTGCCATAAAGGCCTGATTTGTGGAGTGCTGCAGAGATGATTGTCCTACTGGAAGGTTCTCCCATCTCCACAGAGGAACTCTGGAGCTCAGTGACCGTCGGGTTCTTGGTCACCTGGTCACTTGGTCACTTCTTGGTCACCTAGTTCATATAAACCAGTATAGTTCATATAAACCAGTATAGTTTAAATAAACCAGTATAGTTCATAGTTCATAGAAACCAGTATAGTTCATATAAACCAGTATAGTTCATTGTTTATATAAACCAGTATAGTTCATATAAACCAGTATAGCTCATATAAATCAGTATAGTTCTGCCCAGCAGTGAGGGACAGTAACTGGGTCTAGAAGAGCTATCCAGTGCTCTTAACTAATGTCTGATACCCTAATTCAACAACAACACTATCAACCCCAATGGGAGACAAACTGTTAAATCAAATGCATAGCGACTGAGGATCATGGCCATATGGTCACAGAATAGAACCTGACAAATATCACACCAAAACAGACAGAGACTGAACAGATAAATGTAACCTACAACATGTCTTGCTAAGGTCAAAATGAATCTTAATGCAAACACCAGATTTAAGGCTGAGCCTCCTCTGTGTGTTGGTGGTGTGGTCAGGAGGAAGGTCAGCCATGTTTACTGTTTACAGTGCTTTGAAATAGTTTTGCAGTGTGAAGTCTGCTCTGGGTCATTGTTTGCTTTGAATGTGTTTATACACCACACAGAGTGTAAATGACTTGAGAGATGGTGCGAGGAGGGGTTGCAGACATGAACCTGCATATAGTATCTGGTCATGTTTTTGCCTTGAATTCAGTCCCAACTGTGACTATACGGGGGTGTGGATTAAAGGGATATCTGGAACCTATGTTAATCATGCAATGTCACTAACATTTCTGCTTCATTGAAAGTATAAAGCAACTGACCAAGTGATCCATTTACAACAGCACCAGTTATTATGCAAAATCAAATGTATCGTTTGCGACCTTTTCATCAGATGACCCTGTAAAGATTTGCATTTTTATATTTCTCTGAGATATATCTTCATCAAGTTTACTGTGGATGCACTACTCTTAGAAAAAAGTGTTCCAAAAGGGTTATTTGGCTGTCCCCATAGGAGAATCCTTTTTGGTTCTATGTAGAACCCTTTTGGTTTCCATGTAGAGCCCTCTGTGGAAAGGATTCTACCTGAAACCAAAAAGGGTTCTTCAAAGGGTTCTCATATGAGGACAGCCGAAAAACCCTTTTAGGTTCTAGATAGCACCTTTTTTTCTTAGGGTAGAAGGAAACACTCTTCACAGGGAAACACTTGTCCATGGATGTAGTCAATTTAATAGGAGTATTTGAGTATAGATCTGTCATGTCTATTAAGAGTCTGTCTCTGGTTCTACTGTATGGTTGTGTCAATGGGGTCTGACTCCAGTCACTTACTTTGATCTCTGTCTCCACAGGGGGTCACCACTGGAGTCTCCAAGCTGGAGGAAGGCACAGCAGGTGGAAGAGAAAGAGAAAGAGAAAGAGTGAGAGAGAGCGAGAGAGAGAGAGAGAAAAAGAGAGAAAAAATAAGAAAGGAAGAGAGAGAGAGAAGGAGAAAGGAGAGAGAGAGAGGAGAAAGGAGAGAGAGAGGAGAAAGGAAGAGAGAGAGAGAAGGAGAAAGGAAGAGAGAGAGCGAGAGAGAGGAATGGAGGGGGAATAAAAGTGAAAAGAAGAAAAAGAGGAAGATATTATTGTCAGTTGGAAATTATGAAATCTATGGCACTCCTTCAATCCAAAAAACGACAAACACAGTATTTAATTCCTGTTGGGTACCTCCCTATTATTGTGAAAGAGTATTTACAGTATTTGTGTGCGTATTTACTATCCTTGTGGYGACCAGAAGTCCAGACAAGTGGGGACATTTCACCAGTCCCTACAATAATTTTTTTTAGGCTTAGTGGTAAAGTTTAGGGTTACAATTAGCGTTAGAATTAGCATTAGGGGTTAAGTTTAGGGGTTTGGGGTTAAGGTTCGGGAAATAGGATTTGAATGGGAATCAATTGTTTGGTCCCCACAAGGATTGTAAAACAAATATGTGTGTGTGTGTGATATGTGTATGTGAGAGAGAGAGATACAGTGCCTTTGGAAAGTATTCAGACCCCTTGACTTTTTCCACATTTTGTTAGGTTACAGCCTTATTCTAAAATTGATTAAATTGTTTATTTTCCTCATCAATCCACACACAATAGCCCATAACGACAAAGCAACAAAAAGTATTCAGACCCAGTACTTTGTTGAAGCACAATTACAGCCTCGAGTCTTCTTGGGTATGACGCTATAAACTTGGCACACCTGTATTTGGGGAGTTTCTCCCATTCTTCTCTGCAGATCCTCTCAAGCTCTGTCAGGTTGTATGGGGAGAGTTGCTGCACAGCTACTTTCAGGTATCTCCAGAGATGTTCGATCAGGTTCAAGTCAGTGCTCTGGCTGGGCCACTCAAGGACATTCAGAGACTTGTCCCAAAGCCACTCCAGCATTGTCTTGGCTGTGTGCTTAGAGTCGTTGACCTGTTGGAAGGTGAACCTTCGCCCCCAGTCTGAGGTCCTGAGCGCTCTGGAGCAGGTTTTCATCAAGGATCTCTCTGTACATTGCTCCGTTCATCTTTCCCTCGATCCTGACTAGTCTGCCAGTCCTTGCCACTYAAAAACATCCCCACAGCATGGTGCTGCCACCACTATGCATCACTGTACTGATGGTGCCAGGTTTCCTCCAGACGTGACGCTTGGCATTCAGGCCAAAGAGTATTGTTTCTCATGGTCTGAGAGTCTTTAGGTGCCTTTTGGCAAACTCCAAGCGGGCTGTCATGTACCTTTTACTGAGGAGTGGCTTCCGTCTGGCCAATACCACAAAGGCCTGATTGGTGGAGTGCTGCAGAGATGATTGTCCTTCTGGAAGGTTCTAACATCTCCACATAGGAACTCTAGAGCTCTGGCAGAGTGACAATCGGGTTCTTGGTCACCTCCCTGACCAAAGACCCTTCTCCCCCGATTGCTCAGTTTGGCCGGGCGGCCAGCTCTAGAAAGAGTCTTGGTGGTTCCAAACTTCTTCCATTTAAGAATGATAGAGGCCACTGTGTTATTGGGGACCTTCAATGCTGCAGAAATGTTTTGGTACATTTCCCCAGATCTGTGCCTCCACACAATCCTGCCTTAGAGCTCTAAGGACAATTCCTTCAACCTCATGGCTTGGTTTTTGCTCTGACATGCACTGTCAACTGTGGGACCTTATATAGACAACTGTGTGCCTTTCCAAATCATGTCCAATCAATTGAATTTACTACAGGTGGACTCAAATCAAGCTGTAGAAACATCTCAAGGATGATCAATGATGGAAACAGGATGCACCTGAGCTCAATTTTGAGTCTCATAGCAAAGGGCCTGAATACTTATGTAAATACGGTATTTCTGGTTTTTATTTTTAATACATTTGCAAAAATGTCTAAAAACCTGTTTTCACTTTGTCATTATGGGGTATTGTGTGTAGATTGCTAAGGATTTTTTTTACTTAATCCATTTTAGAATAAGACTGTAATGTAACAAAATGTGGTGTCAAAAGGTCTGAAAACTTTCCGAAGGCACTGTATATAGAGAGGTCACTTTCAAACAATTCTTTCCATGTTTTAAATATCTTTGGATACATATTTAGCATCACAAACGAGAATTCCCTTGATTAAACAAATATTGGCACATTCAGAAAACTGTAATTGAGTTCAAATTGATTCTAGCTGCGCTCTAATTGCATTTAAACACTGTTCGTCCCTAACCCTAGATCCACAGCTCCTTCTGCTTAATTACTACAGCCCTCTGAAGACAAATCCCTCCGCTGTGGAAGGAAAAATAAAAATAGTGTAAGTTTAACAGAACGTTGTTAAAATGACCAATAAACTTTTTTTAATTCAATATAAATGAAACCCCAGCAGAGAGAAAAGGGCTCAGAGAACACACAGCAAAATAGCTTGTTGAAGCATTGCAAGTACCCCATCTCAAATAAACGCCACAGATTAACACCAACCCCCTGTGGCTGACTTCTGTCATACACAACCCTGTCCCCTCTGACACCCCCCCCTCCACCGCCACCTCCCCCCTCCGCCAACTCCCCCCTCCGCCATCTCCACTCTTTCTATCCTTTTTCAAACATGGAGGGAAGAAAAGGCTAAATGTGTTTCCTGAAAGGAAGGAGAGGTGGAAAAAGCCCATCCTGCCCTTGGAGTCACCACCGTGTGTCCCGTCAGAGCAACCCGCCACCCTCCACTGGCTTTTCTGCAGATGCAGCAGAACTTCCCCGAGAGGAGAGGGGACTGTTTGCCAACTCAAACAGGGCTCCCTCTCCCTCTCCCGGCGGCCAGCGGCCCATGGGCCTGCTCTGCTCAGCACTGGTGCTTCCTGAGGGCTCGCTGCAGCTGGAGCTCTCTGAATAAAGGTAACAGGGAATGTCAGAGCTACTGTAAACTTACTAGCCCGCTTCTGTCAGCAGGACGTTCACAATCAAAGCAAAACAACCCCACCTAAAACACCCTGCATTGTTTTTTCCACCAGCCCCATCCTAAACTTCCCACGAATCACAAAGAGAGCACGGCGAGAGGGCGACCGCTGTTCCCTGATCTTGCCAAACAAAATGCCAGGAGACCGGGAATGACATTCAACTCTGGTTTAAAAATACGAGCAATTTGAAAATGATTAGAGTCTTATTTTATTGTTGAGCGCCTGACACAGGAGAGGAAACCAGAACAATCAACTCAACTGACTTTTTTTCCTGCTGAATTTAGAAACACTAATTAGTTTTGCTCTCATAAACCCAACCTGAAAACGACCAATTAGAAAGTGAGAATGAGCCATGAGCCGCAGAAACAAGTGCTTGTCATTCTTCTATTAAAGTCCCACATCCACAACTTTACCGCAATGACTTTCACACTGCTCCCATGGCGAGCCGAATGTTACCTACTAAACACTCAGTCACGTACTCATCCTGATAAATTAATAAGCCTTTACGTAATCCTTTAGTGAGCCTTTTGCAGAGTTTTTAGGGAGATATTACAGCTCTACAGAGCCACATCAAACGCAGTTGGAGAGGCTTGGTAGAACAGATGACTGAACCATCGGGCTGACCACAGCACCAGCTGGGCTCTACCATAAACCAACCAGGGCCAGACAGACAGACAGTTATCCTCTCGCAGCTGCCTGGTTCACATTCATTTCCTCTTTCAAGGGTATTGAAACCACTATATCCCTCCTACCCATTGACTAACAACTGGGACCTGTACCTTCCTGTGCTAYCCTATCACACAGCGCATTCTCTTGCCAAGTGGTGTGGGTTTCATGTTTAGTCTGTCATAAGAAATTAATGATAAAACTTGTGGAAATTGTCTTCAGGAATTTTCACTGCTATTCCCACAGCAAACAGCAGAGTGTTTCATCACTGTCGGGCCTAAGATTGATAGCCTGTCAGAGCCTTCTCCTACTCTCTGGCTTCAGCTACATCTTCTGGGCTGGGTAGTGGCTAAAAAAGGCCACGGCTTCACTTTCCTGGCCTGTGCTTTTACCAGGAGTAATTCTCAGATGCCAGGTCGCTGCCAACGTCCTTGCAGCCGATGGCAAAGAGGCCAGTAAGTTCACATTAACTGCAGAGTGTAACTGTGCTGAACATCTGCTCATGAATGAGAGCGCTGCCCACTAACTCAGCGAGTTGAGGCCTGCTGATGAAAAATGCAACGCTCTCCTCTCTGGCACGCTTGTTTTGCGCTATTCTCCTGAGCCCCTAGAATTATATTAAGAGAATTTCAGTGCAGCCCAGTGTATCTGAGAGAACAGCTGGCGCTGAAAAAGGAACTGCTGCTCGCCGAGAGCTCAGGGACTTCACACGGCATCAGCCTTCTCGTACGCCATTTGTCCTTGAAGGAAGAAAATCTGTGTTAAGCACCCAGGTAATAAGAAGAAGACAGCAGCTACATTTAGTTGATTACACTACTCATGTGTGCAAAATCAGACAGAATAACCAACAAAGTCATGAATTGATATGGGGGGGGGCAATTGTGACAATAAGTAGCAACCTCTGGAGACGTCTGCATTCACTAACTCATGTCCTTTGTTTGGCTTGTTCCCTGGTGGGAACTCATTAGACTCTGCCTCTTACCAAACCAACATGGAGGTAAAACAGAAACAAGTGTATTCTACACAGTATATAGCTACATGGTCCCCATAACAACATGATGAAAATATGATTGATGGTTTACCCCAAACTACCTGGTCACATACGGTCTTTCACTTATACTATGAGCAAATTTGACATATCACTCCTCATCAGATGGTGAAATAGCCTCTGTTAAGAATCATACATTTAAGGAAGTGATGATTCTTACCAAAAACCCAAAATACAAGATTACATAACATTTGGTGATTTCACTTCTGTCTTCCTTTGAAATTGAGATATCTTCTTGAAAGTCTGTATGGTGGGCATCCCTTCACTGATACATACATATGATACACACACAGTGGCACAAAACCATTCATTCTCTCCAAACTGTTTTGTCTCTGTTGCTTGCTTGTCACAATATTTATCAGATCACCAAGTTGTCATCCCTCCAAAAAGCCAGTTTCAACCAAGAACACTTGTGTGGGACAAACTCCCTATCATGTTTAAAGATGAGAGAACTACTAGTTTACTAGGCTTCCTGTGTGTTCGGTGATGGCATATGAAGGAGATATACAGTATCTAAATGATCATGACGATACCCACCCCCCCCAAAAGACGATGTGGGGGAGTAAAACATTTAGCTGGTGACAAATCACAGCACTTTGTCTTCCTGAAAACATCCTTCCTTCTTAAACCTCCCAATTTCACATGGAGATAGGAAATCACACATTACCAAGCTGACAAACAATTACAACCATGTCATTAACGACAACCGACCCTGAGCCAGCATTTGCCAGACAAACACAAATCATGATAAATCAGACAACATAACATGTCTCCATGATGCCGTAGAATAAACCTAGGATGACTCTAGGAAATACATCCAACTTTGACAGAAATCTAATTGGGAGGGTGGGGGGTCAGAGCTTTGTTTAAGAAAATCATCATTACCATAATGTTGAACAATCATAACTTGGTGCCAAAAACGTAAAACTAATATCAAAGCCAGGAAGTAGAAAACTCAATTCCTCACTTTATATTAAAAGTATTTTTTGGGTTGTTGCAGTTTTCCCATTAAAATTACTTAATCCGATATAGAGCATTAGTATCTCTTTTAATACATCTCCAAGTGTCAGCCGGCGAWTGAAAAAAGCTAGCRTCTGTAAATATGACTGCTTACTTCTAACACAAGCATTGTTGACACGTAATGTAATTTCAGCGGGACATCCAAATGAAAGCACTACGGGGTAATATAATGCTCTTAATGAGAATTATTTCCAGCTCGAGACCTTGCCGAGATAGCCATAATGCATTGCTTCTTTTTTTAATAAAATAATTGTTACAGTTATTAAAGATGAATCTCATCAGAGGCAAGATGACAAAATAATTCATTACCAAAACCCAGGCTTTAAATAGCTGCAAATTAAAATCCCCTGAAAATTTGCTTCCTGATAAATGGGATCGTTATTTCATATAAATATTGGATATAGTGTGCCCTTGAAAGGAAATAAATATTGCAATAGTCCATTAAAAAGTTTGTAGAATCAACCAATGAACAGTTTAACCAATAACAAAAACACTAACAATACCCATACTTTAAACACCAATTATCTCTAAAAGATCTGTTAAATATGTCAGGATGTTAGTGTACCCACAATTAGTTTCTGACACAAGGATCAAAAGGGAGAAAAAAGTGTTAAGACTCATGATTTGTAAGTCGCTCTGGATAAGAGCGTCTGCTAAATGACTTAAATGTAAATGTAAATGTAAATAACTCCTACATATGGGTGTTAACAAGGTAGACCACTGAGCTACTGCCGACATGGTGGAGCCACTGTGCCTCTGAGCATGGGGAACCATGGGGAAACTGGGACTCAGTACTCTCACCAGTACATGCATGTGTGAAACAGAGAATGCGTTGGGGTCCGTGGCACCCATTCACAGCTCATATTTATGTATTCAAAAGAGATAATTTACGGTGATGGCATTGAAACTTCCCAGCATGCCTTTTAACCTGTGGTTTTTCACTCTCGCCACAGCAGGATGTCCAGGGGAGATGCTTTATGAAGATCCTGGAGACATAAAGAGCCTGGGTGACTTACTGCTGCATTACTGTCTGAAAGGTAAAGTTATTTAGACCAATAAAACGCTAATATATTGTTGGAGTGGAATAAAACAGAAGTTATCTCTACCTTAATAACATCACCGCAACCCCTTACGTTGTTTAGATCAATAAAGCCCATTAAAGTACAGACCTCCACACAGATAAAGCCACACTGCCACTGTGAAATACTGCTCACTGGCATTATGAAGCGCAGAGATCTAACAAACAACTGAAGTCAAATCACACACCATTCTAATAGGGTTCAAATGTGAAAATGTTGAAGATTTTAGCTAAGTGTTAATGCTGCAATATGTAACGTTTTAGGCAACCCAACCAAATTCACATAGAAATGTGTGTTATAGAAGCTGTAAATCTGTTCTACTTTTGGTTTTACACATCAGCTTCAAACAGCTGGAAATAAAATATTTTTGGTTATTGAAAATACATTTCACAGCGGTTTAGATGGTACAATGATTCTTCACACTTGCTTGTTTTGTCACATAAACTGAAATTAGGCAAACTATTAGAATTTTTGCAACTGGAAATGGCGGAGTGAATTCTGCATATTGCAACTTTAACACTGGGGCCTTGGACAGGGGTTCTCAAAATGGGATCAGTGGAGGTACCGCAGGTGGTCAGCAGCCAGATCTCAAAATATATTATCATTATCATTTATTATCATTATTTGGTTTGACCAAAGGACAGATTTCCACCGGTCTAATGTCCATTGCTCGTATTTGTGGCCCAAGCAAATCACTTCTTCTTCTTATTAGTGTCCTTTAGTAGTGATTTCTTTGCAGCAATTTAACCATGAATGCCTGATTCAAGCAGTTTCCTCTGAACAGTTGATGTTGAGATGTGTCTGTTACTTGAATTCTGTGAAGCATTTATTTGGGCTGCAATTTCTGAGGCTGGTAACTCTAATGAACTTATCCTCTGCAGCAGAGGTAACTCTGGGGTTTCCTTTCCTGTGGCAGTCCTCATGAGAGCCAGTTTCATCAAAGCGCTTGATGGTTTTTGCGACTGCACTTGAAGAAACTTGAAAAGTTCTTGAAATTTTCCAGATTGACTGACCTTCATGTCTTAGTAACGATGGACTGTAATTTCTCTTTYCATATTTCAGCTGTTCTTGCCATAATATGAACTTGGTCTTCTACCAAATAGTGCTATCTTCTGTATACCAACCCTACCTTGTCACAACACAACTGATTGGCTCAAATACATTGAGAAGGAAAGAAATTCGACAAATTAACTTTTAACAAAGCACACCTGTTAATTGAAATGCATTCCAGGTGACCACCTCATGAAGCTGGTTGAGAGAATTKGTTTTTTTTACTAATATTTTATTATTTAARWTTTTTTTAACTAGGCAAGTCAGTTAAGAACAAATTCCTATTTACAATGACGGACTACCCCGGCTGGGACAATTGTGCGCCGCCCAATGGGACTCCCAATCACGGCAATATATGATACAGGTTGCTGCAGGGGGTGCTGAGATGTTGGCTGGGGTAGGGGTAGCCAGGTGGAAAGCATGGCTAGCCATGGAAAAATGCTTACTGAAATTATCGATTATCGATTATCTACATGATTCAATATGTATTTCATAGTTTCGATGTCTTCACTACTAATCTACAATGTAGAAAATAGTTTAAAAAAAGAAAAACCCTTGAATGAGTAGGRCTGTCCAAACTTTTGACTGGTACTGTATATACTGTACACTACCGTTCAAAAGTTAGGGGTCACTAAGAAACGTTCTTGTTTCTGAAAGAAAAGCAAATTTTTTGTCCATTAAAATAACACCAAATTGATCAGAAATACAGTGTAGACATTGTTAACGCTGTAAATTTTAATTGTAGCTGGAAACGGCAGATTTTGTATGGAATATCTACATAGGCGTACAGAGGTCCATTATCAGCAACCATCACTCCTGTGTTCCAATGTCATGTTGTGTTAGCTAATCCAAGTTTATCATTTTAAAAGGCTAATTGATCATTAGAAAACTCTTTTACAATTATGTTAGCACAGCTGAAAACAATTGTTCTGATTAAAAAAGCACTAAAACTGGCCTTCTTTAGATTAGTTGAGTATCTGGAGCATCAGCATTTGTGGGTTTGATTACAGGCTCAAAATGGCCAGAAACAAAGCACTTTCTTCAGAAACTCATCAGTCTATTCTTGTTCTGAGAAATGAAGGCCATTCTGTGCGAGAAATTGCCAAGAAACTGAAGATCTGGTACAATGCTGTGTACTACTCCCTTCACAGAACAGCGCAAACTGTCTCTAACCAGAATAGAAAGAGGAGTGGGAGGCCCCGGTGCACAACTGAGCAAGAGGACAAGTACATTAGAGTGTCTAGATTGAAAAACAGACACCTCACAAGTCCTCAACTGGCAGCTTCATTAAATAGTACCTGCAAAACACCAGTCTCAACAGCAACAGTGAAGAGGTGACTCTGGGATGCTGGCTTTCTAGGCAGAGTTCCTCTGTCCAGTGTCTGTGTTCTTTTGCCCATCTTAATCTTTTATTTTTATTGGCCAGTCTGAGATATGGCTTTTTCTCTGCAACTCTGCCTAGAAGGCCGGCATCCCGTGGGTCGCCTCTTCACTATTGACGTTGAGACTGGTGTTTTGCGGGTACTATTTAATGAAGCTGCCAGTTGAGGACTGGGGAGGCGTCTGTTTCTCAAACTAGACAGCRGTTTCCAGCTACAATAGTCATTTGCAACATTAACAAAAACAGGTTTTTAGACATTTGTGCAAATGCATATATAAAAAAAACAGAAATATCACATTTACATAAGTATTCAGACCCTTTACTCAGTACTTTGTTGAAGAACCTTTTGCAGCGATTACAAACTTGAGTCTTCTTCGGTATGACGCTGCAAGCTTGGCACACCTGTACTTGGGAAGTGAGCACTCTGGAGCAGGTTTTRATCAAGGATCTCTCTATACTCCGTTTGCTCCATTCATCTTTCCCTCAATCCTGACTAGTCTCCCTGCCGCTGAAAAACATTCCCACAGCATGACGCTGCCACCACCATGCTTCACTGTAGGGATGGTGCCAGGTTTCCTCCAGACGTGACACTTGGCTTCATCAGACCAAGCTTATCTTAACTGTTATAGACCAATTTCAATTTTGCCCTGTTTATCAAAAGTGTTGGAAAACCTTGTCAATAATCAACTGACTGGCTTTCTTGATGTCAATAGTATTCCCTCTGGTATGCAATCTGGTTTCTGCTCAGGTTATGGATGTTCAATGCAACCTTAAAGGTCCTAAATGATGTCACCATTGCCCTTGATTCATAGCAATGTTGTGCAGTTATTTTTATTGACTTGGCCAAAGCTTTTGATACGGTAGACCATTCCATTATTGAGGGCTGGCTAAGGAGCAATCGTGTCTCTGAGGGGTCTTTGGCCTGGTTTGCTAACTACCTCTCTCAAAGAGTATAGTGTATAAAGTCAGAACATCTGCTGTCTTAACCACTGCCTGTCACTAAGGGAGTACCCCAAGGCTCAATCCTAGGCCTATGCTCTTCTCAATTTACATCAAAAAACATAGCTTAGGCTGTAGGAAGCTCTCTCATCCATTTATATGAAGACGATACAGTCTTATACTCAGCTGGCCCCTCACTGGATTTTGTGTTAAACGCTCTAACCTTGTTCTGAACACCTCCAAAACAAAAGTAATGTGGTTTGGTAATCACTCCCCACCGGTGCGATTACTACCTCTGAGGGTTTAGAGCTTGAGGTAGTAATCTCATACAAGTACTTGGGAGTATGGCTAGACGGTACACTGTCCTTCTCTCAGCACATATCAAAGCTGCAGACTAAGGTTAAATCTAGACTTGGTTTCCTCTATCATAATCGCTCCTCTTTCACCCCAGCTGCCAAACTAACGCTGATTCAGATGACCATCCTACTCATGCTAGATTATGGAGACTTAATTTATAAATCGGCAGGTAAGGGTGCTCTCGAGCGGCTAAATGTTCTTTACCATTCGGCCATCAGATTTGCCACCAATGCTCCTGTAAACTGGTCATCTCTCTATACTCGTCGCAAGACCCACTGGTTGATGCTTATTTATAAAACCCTCTTAGGCCTCTCTCCCCCCTATCTGAGATACCTACTGCAGCCATCATCCTCCACATACAACACCCGTTCTGCCAGTCATATTCTGTTAAAGGTGTCATGTGGTGTCGCTACCATGCTGTGTTGTCATGTGTTGCTGTTATGCTGTTGTTGTCTTAGGTCTTTCTTTATGTAGTGTTGTGGTGTCTCTCTTGACGTGATCTGTGTTTTGTCCTATTTTTTAAAATTTTAATCCCAGCCCCTGTCCTCGTCCTCGCAGGACGCCTTTTGCCTTTTGGAAGGCCGCCATTGTAAATAAGAATTTGTTCTTAACTGATTTTTTATTTTATTTTTCATTTAACTTGGCAAGCCAGTTAAGAATAAATTCTTATTTACAATGACGGCCTACCTCGGCCAAACAATAACCCGGATGACKCTGGGACAATTGTGCGCCACCCTATGGGACTCCCAATCACGGCCGGTTGTGAAACAGCATGGAATCGAACCAGGGTCTGTAGTGGCGCCTCTAGCACTGAGATGCAGTGCCTTAGAGCACTGTGCCACTCGTTAATTAAAGGTTAGATAAATACAAATAAAAAAGAGAATTAGAGAATCTTGTTTCTCCTCCCTGACCAAGGCCCTTCTCCCCTGATTGCTCAGTTTGGCCGGGCGTCCAGCTTTAGGAAGAGTCTTGGTGGTTCCAAACGTCTTCCATTTAAGAATGATGGAGGCCACTGTGTTCCTGGGGAACCTTCAATGCTGCAGACATTTTTTGGTACCCTTCCCCATGTCTGTGCCTCCACACAATCCTGTCTCGGAGCTCTAAGGACAATTAGTTCGACCTGGTTTTTGCTCTGACATGCACTGTCAACTGTGGGACCTTATACAGACAGGTGTGTGCCTTTCCAAATCACGTCCAATCAATTGAATTTACTACAGGTGGACTCCAATGAAGTTGTAGAAACATCTCAAGGATGATCAATGGAAACAGGATGCACCTGAGCTCAATTTCGAGTCTCATAGCAAAGGGTCTGAATACTTATGTAAATAAGGTATTTCTGTTTTTTGTTTTTTTATAAATGTGCCAACAGCAGCCTCTAAGGTACAGGGTTGAGTAACTGGGTGGTAGCCGGCTAGTGCCAGTGACTAAGTTCAGGGCAGAGCACTGGGTGGAGGCCGGCTAGTGATGGCTATTTAACAGTGATGGCCTTGAGATAGAAGCTGTTTTTCCGTTTTTTTGGTCCCAGCTTTGATGCACCTGTACTGACCTCGCCTTCTGGATGATAGCGGGGTGAAAAAGCCGTGGCTCAGGTGGCTGAGGTCCTTAATGATCTTCTTGGCCTTCCTTTAACACTGGGTGCTGTAGTTGTCCTAAAGGGCAGGCAGTGTGCTCCCGGTGATGCGTTGGGCTGACCGCACCCCACTCTGAAGAGCCCTGCGGTTGTGGATGGTGCAGTTGCCGTACCAGGCGATGATACAGCCTGACAGGATGCTCTCAATGGTGTATCTATAAAAGAGGGTCCTAGTGGCGATGAGGGAGAGGTTCTTTTCCTGGCACCACTCCGCCAGGGCCCTCAATTCCTACCGGTAGGCTGTCTCGTCGTTGTTGGTAATCAGGCTTACAACTGTTGTGTCGTCTGCAAACGTAATAAATGAGTTGGAGGCGTGCGTGGCCACACAACCATGGGTAATTAGGGCAGCACAGGAGGGTGCTGAGCACGCTACCTTGTGGAACCCCTGTGTTGAGGATCAGCGTAGTGTAGGTGTTATTTCCTTCCTTCACCACCTGGGGGCGGCCCGTCAGGAAGTCCAGGACCCAGTTGCACAGGGCGCGTTCAGACCCAGGGCCCTGAGCTTAATGATGATCTTGGAGAGTACTATGGTGTTGAAGGCAGAGCTGCAGTCAATGAACAGAATTCTTAGACAGGTATTCCTCTTGTCCAGATGGGACTAGTAGCCTTACTCACTGTTTTAGCCAGCTACCACCTGGTACTCTACCCTGCAATTTAGAGACTTCTGCCCTATGTCCATAGAGTCATTGAATTTAATGTTTACTTTAATAATGTTTACATTCTGTTTAACCCACTTTATATGTATATACCATATTCTAGTCATTGAACACTGATCACTTTAATAACATTAACATACAAAACACACAACGCCTTCAAAAAGTATTCACACCCATTGACTTTTTCCACATTCTGTTGTGTTTCAGCCTGAATTTAAAATATAATTAAATGTATATTTGTTTGTCACTGGCTTACACACAATACCCCATAATGTAAAAGTGGAATTATGTTTTTCAAAATGTGTGTGTCAACATGATCGTGTTCTCTGTTTTAATAACATTTTGAATTCAGGCTGTAACAACAAAATGTGGAATAAGTCAAGAAATATGACTTATTATTTAGGATCACCACTATATTTAAAAAATGTGAAATGTCAGTATAATAGTAGAGAGAATGATTTATTTCAGCTTTATTTTCTGTCATCACATTCCCAGTGGTTCAGAAGTTTACATACACTCAATTAGTATTTGGTAGCATTGCCTTTAAACAGTTTAACCTGTCTAGGACTGGGGTTCCGCTAGCAGAACCCCTCGCCAACAGCCAATGAAATTGCAGGGCGCCAAATTCAATCAACAGAAATCTCATAATTAAAATTTCTCAAACATACAAGTATTAGACACCATTTTAAAGATAAAATTCTCGTTAATCCAACCACAGTGTCCGATTTCAAAAAAGCTTTTCGGCGAAAGCAGAACATATCATTATGTTAGGTCAACAACTAGTCACAGAAAGCATACAGCGATTTTCCAACCAAAGAGAGGAGTCACAAAAAGCWGAAATATTGATAAAATGAATCARTAACCTTTYATATTCTTCATCAGATGACACTCCCGGGACAACATGTTACACAATACATGTATGTTTTGTTCGATCAAGTTCATATTTATATKCAAAAACCTCAGTTTACATTTGGCTTTGCCTCCAAAACATCCCGTGAATTTGCACAGAGCCACATCAAATCACAGAAATACTCATAATAAACATTGATAAAAGATACAAGTGTTATTCACAGATTTAAAGATATACTTCTCCTTAATGCAACCACTGTGTCAGATTTTTTTTTTTAATTACGGAAAAAGCAAACCATGCAATAATCTGAGTACGGCGCTCAGACGACAAATCAACCCAAAGAGATATCCACCATGTTGGAGTCAACATAAGTCAGAAATAGCATTATAAAATATTCACTTACCTTTGATGATCTTCATCAGAATGCACTCCTAGGAATCCCAGTTCCACAATAAATGTTAGATTTTTTTCATAAAGTCCATAATTTATGTCCAAATTACTCCTTTTGGTTCGCGTGTTGAGAAAACAATCTAAACTCACGACGCGCGGGCAGGTCCAGGCAAAAAGTCATATTACAGTCCGTAGAAACATGTCAAACGAAGTATAGAATCAATCTTTAGGATGTTTTTAACATAAATCTTCAATAATGTTCCAACAAGAGAATTCCTTTGTCTTCAGAAAAGCAATGAGAGCTCGCTCTCACGTGAACGAGCGTCACGAGCTCCTGGCATTCTGCCAGACCCATGACTCAGTCCCCTCTCATTCGCCCCCACTTCACAGTAGAAGTATCAAACACGGTTCTAAAGACTGTTGACATCTAGTGGAAGCCTTAYGACGTGCAAAATGACCCCATAGACATGATGCCTCCTCATGATGCCATCTATTTTGTGAAGTGCACCAGTCCCTCCTGCAGTAAAGCACCCCCACGTTTCACGGTTGGGATGGTGTTCTTTGGCATGCAAGCCTCCCCTTTTTCTTCCAAACATAACAATGGTCATTATGGCCAAACAGTTCTACTTTTGTTTCAGCAGACCACAGGACATTTCTCCAAAAAGTACGATCTTTGTCCCCATGTGCAGTTGCAAACCGTAGTCTGGCTTTTTTATAGCGGTTTTGGAGCAGTGGCTTCTTCCTTGCTGAGCGGCCTTTCAGGTTATGTCGATATAGGACTTGTTTTACTGTGGATAGATACTTTTGAACCTGTTTCCTTCAGCATCTTCACAAGGCCCTTTGCTGTTCTGGGATTGAGTTGCACTTTTCGCAACAAAGTACGTTCATCTCTCGGAGACAGAACGCGTCTCCTTCCTGAGCGGTATGACGGCTGCCTGGTCCCATGGTGTTTATACTTGCGTACTATTGTTTGTACAGATGAACGTGGTACCTTCGGGCGTTTGGAAATTGCTCCCAAGGATGAACCAGACTTGTGGAAGTCTACAGTTCTTTTTCTGAGGTCTTGGCTGATTTCTTTTGATTTCCCTATGATGTCAAGCAAAGAGGCACTGAGTTTGAAGGTAGACCTTGAAATACATCCACAGGAACACCTCCAATTGACTCAAATGATGTCAATTAGCCTATGAGAAGCTTCTAAAGCCATGAAATCAATATCTGGATTTTCCCAAGCTGTTTAAAGGCATAGTCAACTTAGTGTATGTAAACTCCTGACCCACTGGAATTGTGATACAGTAAATGATAAGTGAAATAATCTGTCTGTAAACAATTGTTGGAAAAATTACTTGTCATGCACAAAGTAGATGTCCTAACCGACTTGCCAAAACTATAGTTTGTTTACAAGAAATTTGTGGGGTGGTTGAACATGTTTTAATGACTCCAACCTAAGTGTATGTAAAGTTCCAACTTCAACTGTACATACTGTACCAGTGAACAGTTTGGACACATCTAGTCATTCAAGGGTTTTTCTTTATTATTCTACATTGTAGAATAATTGTAGAATAACATCTATAATTGTAGAACAACATTGTAGAATAATAGTGAAGACATCACAACTATGAAATAACACATGGAATAATGTAGTAGCCCAAAAAGTGTTAAATAAATCAAAATATATTTTATATTTGAGATTCTTCAAAGTAGCCAAACTTTGCCTTGATGACAGTTTTGCACACTCTTGGCATTCTCTCAACCAGCATCATGAGGTGGTCACCTGGAATGCATTTCAATTAACAGGTGTGCTTTGTTAAAAGTTAATTTGTCGAATTTCTTTCCTTCTCAATGTATTTGAGCCAATCAGTTGTGTTGTGACAAGGTAGGGTTGGTATACAGAAGATAGCTCTATTTGGTAAAAGATCAGGTCCATATTATGGCAAGAACAGCTCAAAAAAGCAAAGAGAAATGACAGTCCATCATTACTTTAAGACATGAAGGTTAGTCAATCTGGAAAATMTCAAGAACTTTTCAAGTATTTCAAGTGCAGTCGCAAAAAGCATCAAGTGCTATGATGAAACTGGCTCTCATGAGGACAGCGATATGAAAGGAAGACCCAAAGTTACCTCGGACAAGTTTATTAGAGTTACCAGCCTCAGAAATTGCAGCCCAAATAAATGCTTCACAGAGTTCATGTAACAGACACATCTTAACATCAACTGTTGAGWGGAGACTGCGTGAATCAGGCCTTCATGGTCGAATTTCTGCAAAGAAACCACTACTAAAGGACACCAATAATAAGAGACTTTCTTGGGCCAAGAAKSACGAGCATTGGACATTAGACTGATGGAAATCTGTCCTTTGGTCCAAATTCGAGATTTTTGGTTCCAACCGTAGTGTCTTTGTGAGAGGTAGAAGAGATGAATGGATGATCTCTGCATGTGTTGTTACCACCGTGAAGCATGGAGGAGGAGGTGTGATGGTGTGGGGGTGCTTTTCTGGTGACACTGTCAGTTATTTATTTACAATTCAAGGCACACTTAACACAGCATTCTGCAGCGATACGCCATCCCATCTGGTATGCGCTTAGTGGGACTATCATTTTTTTTCTCAACAGGACAATGACCCAACACACCTCCAGGCTGTGATAGGGCTATTTGACCAATGAGAGTGATGGAGTGCTGCATCAGATGACCTGGCCTCCACAATCGCCCAACCTCAACCCAAGTGAGATGTTTTTGGATGAGTTGGACTGTAGAGTGAAGGAAAAGCAGCCAACAAGAGCTCAGCATATGTGGGAACTCCTTCAATACTGTTGGAAAAGCATTCCAGGTGAAGATGGTTGAGAGAATGCCAAGAGTGTGCAAGAAGAAGAAGAATCTAAAATATTTTTGATTTGTTTAACACTTTTTTGGTTACTACATGACTCCATATGTGTTATTTCATAGTTTTGATGTCTTCTATTATTACTATTATTTTACAATGTAGAAAATAGTAAAAATAAAGAAAAACCCTTGAATGAGCAGATGTGTACAAACTTTTGACTGGTACTGCATATATTTATATTCCGGTCTCTGACATTCATCGTTCTGATATTTCTTAATTTTTCTGGATTATGTGTATATTGTGTTTTCATGTGTATTGCCAAGTACTACTGAACAATTAGAGCTAGAAACACAAGCATTTCACTGCACCTGCGATAACATCTGCAAATCTGTGTATGCGGCCAATAACATTTGATTTGATCTGATTTAGGGTGTAATTCATACAATTCATACAATGCAATGTAATAATATAAGAATACGGTGCTATAAGTAATATTTTTGCATTGTAATTTCTGAAAATGTCCTTAATGTATTTACATTAACAGTGGAATGATAGTGTTTCACAACATTTTTTATTGGGCACACATAAAATTGCATCCTAATGGTGCAGCCTTCTTATTGGTCAACAAAATACAATTTCTTGTTGTCAAATTGACTGGGGCCAGCAATCGGCAAGTGTTAAACATGTATAAATTGCTCAGCCCCAGACAATTTGACAACAAGATATTTTCTGTTTTAGAAGACTTTTCTATTTWAAAAAATGTATGTGTGTATTTTATGTATTTTCAGTAAAAGAGACCTTGGTCTCAGTATGACTCCCTGATAAAATAAAGGTTGAATAAAAATGAAATCTGCATCATTAGAATGCAAGTTTGTTTGTGACCACTCGCATTTTTGGGGGATAATTTTTTGTGAAAAACTATAATTTCACTATAAGATATATAGATATAGATATATTAAAGACATTTTCTGCAATTTCAATACAAAAATATTACATATAACTCCTTTATTCTACAATTTATGGTCTTAACCCTGGGCAACATATGCCTGGGAGGCTCACAGGGATATTGGTATCCATTGTACTCCACCAATTATACAAGTCAATACTTATTGTATTCCCCTTCATTTTTGGGTTGTTGTATAAATGCACTGTAATTCAGGCATTTTTTCTCTCTACCTCGTGCCAAAATGTGTAGAATTGCAGGATTTTAGCTTTTCTCAATAGGGGGTGCTGTTTACACTTTGTAGATTTTTCGTTCCCAAATTAAACTGCCTCGTACTCAATTCTTGCTCGTACAATATGCATATTATTATTACTATTGGATAGAAAACACTCTCTAGTTTCTAAAACCGTTTGAATTATTTCTCTGAGTGAAACAGAACTCATTCTGCAGCCCACTTCCTGACAGGAAGTGAGATTTCTGAAATCGAGGTCTCTGTTCTATGGCCGGTTTATAAATTCCAATGTAAGCTATGGGGCTACATGCACTGCAGCCGCCTTCCCCTAGATGTCAGTAAGCGGTGAGACTTTGAATGGAGTGGATTGCATCATCTGGGGCACTATAAATCGTCTTGGAACGGAAGGACCGACCTTTTCGACGCGGCGCCTGACGCAGGGGGGACACCAGCATGGCGTCTTGAAAAGCTTTCGGTTTAGCAGTTCTATATCTCCGGCTCTGATTTAATTWGTTTTTTGTCTTAAAAACTTCATAAGGTAGTTAATTTAAACCGACTTTATATTAAACCGCAGTTTATATCAGTTTATTGCGATTTTCTGGAGTTTCTTTGTCAGGCGTTATCGCGAGTTGGGCACCTCTCCGGTACATCGGCATTAGCAGCTAATTTCTACAGGAGTAGAGGACATCTTTCAACCAAAAGACGATTGTTCTGGACAAAGGACCACTTGCCCAAGATTCTGATGGAAGATCTTCCAAAAGTAAGAGCTATTTATGATGTTAATTCGTATTTCTGTGGAAACATGTCAAATGATTAGTCCGCCATTAATTTCGGCATGGTCTCGCTGTAACGCACGCTGTATGTCGAGTAACGTTAATTTTAAAAATCTAACACAGCGGTTGCATTAAGAACTAATGTGTCTTTCATTTGCTGTCCAACCTGTATTTTTTAGTCAAGTTTACGATTAGTTATCGATTAGATTAGGTGCCTCTCCAAGATGGCGCCGGACAGATTGCTTGAAGTTTGACTACTAATCACATTGTATAACCACGATTTGTGCCGCTAAATATGCATATTTTCGAACAAACCCTATATGCATTGTGTAATATGARGTTACAGGACTGTCATCTGAAGAAGTTTATGAAGGTTAGTCAAAAATTATATATCTTTTGCTGGCTTGTTARGATCGCTAACCTTTGRTGCTGGTAAARGGCTTGTGTTTCTGGCTATTGTGGTAAGCTAATATAATGCTATATTGTGTTTTCGCTGTAAAACACTTAAAAAATCTGAAATATTGGCTGGATTCACAAGATGTTGGTCTTTCATTTGCTGTACGCTGTGTATTTTTCAGAAATGTTTTATGATGAGTATTTAGGTATTTGACGTTGGTCTCTGTAATTATTCTGGCTGCTTCGGCACTATTTCAGATTGCAGCTGCAATGTAGAACTGTGATTTATACCTGAAATATGCACATTTTTCGAACAAAACATATGCTATACAATAAATATGTTATCACACTGTCATCTGATGAAGTTGTTTCTTGGTTAGTGGCTATATATATCTTTATTTGGTCGAAATTGTGATAGCTACCTATGCAGGAAAAAAATGGTGGGGAAAAAAAGTTGTGTCTTTTGCTATCGTGGTTAGCTAATAGATTTACATATTGTGTCTTCCCTGTAAAACATTTTAAAAATCAGAAATGATGGCTGGATTCACAAGATGTGTTTCTTTCATCTGGTGTCTTGGACTTGTGATTTAATGATATTTAGATGCTAGTATTTACTTGTGACGCTATGCTAGGCTATGCTAGTCAGCTTTTTTACTGATGGGGGTGCTCCCGGATCCGGGATGGTGTGCAATTAGAAGTTAAAGCTGCAATAACAAAAAGGCTCTCTGCCCCATGGCAAATGTGTAGAATTGCAGGAAATAAGCTTAAACTCAAAAAGTTTGCAAGAAGTTTTCCTACCCAGGGCCCGAGACATGGATCATCCGGCCATGCCCTGCCAAAGTCATAGTAAATCTCCTTATATGCAATTTTTTTTATCTCACTCGAGTTGTGTTATGACCATGAGGGGGTCCCTGATGAATTTGCTTTTGCTATCACAAAAGGGGTCCCCGGCCACAAAAAGTTTGAGAAACCCTGCCATAGGAACTAGTTTATGACACACTGACTAAACAGTGTAGTGTGTGAAAAAGACCTTCTCCCTCTAAACCCCAGGAAGGTGACGTCAGAGACTTGGTCTGTAACTCTGTCTCTGTCCTGGGTTTCCTGTCGGGAAAGGGAGCAGTCTACAATATTTCTGGCCTCCAGTCTCCGTCCGCTAACTCTCTATCACCCCCCGACCCCCTTCACTTCACCAGCTATGCAAAAAAWAAWAWTTTCTCTCTTTCTCTGTCTCTGTCATTGTTTCCCTCTCTCTCTTTTTTCTCTTTCACTTCATCTTTCTCTCGCTCTCTTTTCTCTCTCTCTCTCTCTCTCTCTCTCTTTCACTCCATCCCTCTCTTTTCTCTTTCACTCCATCTCTTTCTCTCTTTTCTCTTTTCTCTTTTCTCTTTCACTCCACCTCTCTCTCTCATGAACTCTGTGTGCTAATGCTAACCCATCTCTCCTAAATAAGTAAAGAGAAGACTGACAGTAAAACATACAGATTCCAGTGGGGCATATGGCAGATTGGCAGGCCATAGAATACGGAGTTGTGGTAGAACCCTGTATGGTGTGGAGTCAGTGGAGCTCTCCCAAAGCCAGCTCCATCTCCGTTCAGATGGGATCATTCTAAAACGTGTCCACCAGGTGATGCACTAAATCAACCACAGGCAGCATCTGTCCATCAGCCTGAGGTGGACGATGACCACTGCTCATCCACTCCCCCAGGGGCACGCCTCTCAGTCACCATGACAACACAGAAGGGGTAAGGAAAGGTGCATAGTCGGGTTGGTTGTTTAGCAACAAAACGGACTCGATCACGAAATTTCGTCAGCCAGTGATTGTCAAGCAAATAACTGTCGGTCTCATGGTAATTGACCGTTAATTACCATAAGCACATTTAGCATCTCCTGGCTTCCACACAAAGACTACAAGCCATTTAAAAAAGTATAAAGAATCCATGCAATATAGCCTACACCTTCACAATAAATCCATTATGTTTTTTAGACAAGTCTAAAGAAGCATGATATGAAGAAAATGTAGTCTAATTCAGAATAAAAGAATAGCATACTCTGACTTGTCGTTTTGTTAGGTCCTGATGTGGCTATGCCAAATGGCTGTGGGCCACACTAGTTCATTTAGTAGACAAGATTTGCTTATAATTCCGTGGCATTATTTTATATTATTATATAGTTTGAATAATATTGTGCTTAGTTTTTTTGCGCAGGCTGTACACTCTCCAAGAGTCTCTCCTTCACAATTTGTGGCCGTAATGCACCCTAAAAAAAGTATATGTCTTTTGCCTGGAGTGCTGCATTGTGCCCTTCTCTCTGAGTATGCTGAGCAATCCAAAGTGCTTCACATTCACATGGCTCTCCGTCATGTGATCGGGTCTTTCTCACAGGCTACAAGTGAAGACAGACACATCGGGGACGCAACTGAGCACGTTCTTATCCAATTCTGAGGTGCATATTGAAGATATTGGAAGAACTGTCCACATTTACTTTTCGTCAGCCAACAAGATGAGTAGGCCTAATGAACAGCAAAAGCACTAGCCTATGTCAATCTACAGTCGTGGCCAAAGGTTTTGAGAATGACACAAATATTGTCAGATATTTTTGTCAGATGTTACTATGGAATAKTGAAGTATAATTACAAGCATTTGATAAGTGTCAAAGCCTTTAATTGACAATTACATGAAGTTGATGCAAAGAGTCAATATTTGCAGTGTTGACCCTTCTTTTTCAAGACCTCTGCAATCRGCCCTGGCATGCTGTCAATTAACTTCTGGGCCACATCCTGACTGATGGCAGCCCATTCTTGCATAATCATTGCTTGGAGTTTGTCAGAATTKGTTTTTTTTGTTTGTCCACATGCCTCTTGAGGATTGACCACAAGTCCTCAATGGGATTAAGGTCTGGGGAGTTTCCTGGCCATGGACCATAAATATCAATGTTTTGTTTCCCGAGCCACTTAGTTATCATTTTTGCAAAGTTTTTGCACTTAGGCAAAATTGTGAGTGAGCCCACTCCCTTGGCTGAGAAGCAACCCCACACTTGAATSGTCTCAGGATGCTTTACTGTTGGCATGACACAGGACTGATGGTAGTGCTCACCTTGTCTTCTCCAGACAGGCTTTTTTCCGGATGCCCCAAACAATTGGAAAGGGGATTCATCAGAGAAAATGACTTTACCCCAGTCCTCAGCAGTCCAATCCCTGTACCTTTTGCAGAATATCAGTCTGTCCCTGATGTTTTTCCTGGAGAGAAGTGGCTTCTTTGCTGCCCTTCTTGACACCAGGCCATCCTCCAAAGGTTTTTGCCTCACTGTGCGTGCAGATGCACTCACACCTGGCTTCTGCCATTCCTGAGCAAGCTCTGTACTGGTGGTGCCCCGATCCCGCAGCTGAATCAACTTTTGGAGACGGTACTGGCGATTGCTGGACTTTCTTGGGCGCCCTGAAGCCTTCTTCACAACAATTGAACCACTCTCCTTGAAGTTCTTGATGATTTGATAAATGGTTGATTTAGCTGCAATCTTACTGGCAGCCATATCCTTGCCTGTGAAGCCCTTTTTGTGCAAAGCAATGATGACGGCATGTGTTTCCTTGCAGGTAACCATGGTTGACAGAGGAAGAACAATGATTCCAAGCACCACCCTCCTTTTGAAGCTCCCAGTCTGTTATACAAACTCAGTCAGCATGACAGAGTGATCTCCAGCCTTGTCCTCGTCAACACTAACACCTGTGTTAACGAGAGAATCACTGACATGATGTCAACTGGTCCTTTTGTGGCAGAGCTGAAATGCAGGGGAAATGTTTTTGGGGGATTCAGTTCATTTGCATGGCAAAGAGGGACTTTGCAATTAATTGCAATTCATCTGATCACTCTTCATATACTCTTCTGAAGTATATGCCAATTGCCATCATACAAACTGAGGCAGCAGACTTCCTTCGTGGCCGCGAACCCTGGGGTTGTCGTTTTCCTTCCTTCACCGCCTGCGTCTGCTTCCATGGAAGGTTTTCGTCTCCTGCCATTATCTCCTCCCAAGTCCAGGATGTCTTTACCTCCTGGATATCCTCCCAGGCCCAGGATACCTGCTCCTCCTGGCCATGCTGCTTGGTCCGTTTGTGTTGGGATCTTCTGTCACGATCGTTATAAGGAGTGGACCAAGATGCAGTGTGGTATGTTTCCATCCTTTTACTTGGAAGAGAAACTTAAAGAACAAAAACAATAAAGCGAACAAACGAAACGTGAAGCTCAGAGTAGTGCTCACAGGCAACTATACCTAGACAAGATCCCACAACGCACAATGGGGAAATGGCTACCTAAATATGATCCCCAATCAGAGACAACGATAAACAGCTGCCTCTGATTGGGAACCACACCAGACCAACATAGACATACAATTCCCAATCACACCCCGACCTAACCAACATAGAGAATAAACAGCTCTCTATGGTCAGGGCGTGACAGACCACTTTAGTTGTGATACAAACCTTATCAAAACATATAGGCCTATGGGCTAGGCTACATAAAGTGTGCGCGACTATGATTCGAAAAAGTCGCAAAAAAAGTATGTTTCTTATCATTCACAAGTGATAATATATAATTTACAAGTGATAGGCTAATAATGTCACCCATCAGACTATTCTTGATTTGATCTTGTCTTTACATATAATAAATATTATATGTGTGAAATTTGTTTTGATTTAGAATGGACAATTATCATGCACCTGTCTTGAAACAGGTGCAGCGTGAAAAAATACACTTAAATAGCGAATGGAGAAGGCTTTTCTGTGGTTCATTTTCATGCCAGCCGGGTAGGCTATACTCCTGTTGTAAAGATAAACAATGTGCTAAATATTAGGAAAGTTGAGAAATAAATATAGTAGGCCTAGTCTATATAAAGGGCGGCAGATAGCCTAGCGGTTAGAGCGCTGGGCCAGTAACCGAAAGGTTGATGAATCGAATCCCTGAGCTGACAAGGTAAAAATCTGTTGTTCTGCCCCTGAACAAGGCAGCCACTGTTCCCCGGGCGCCGAAGATGTGGATGTCAATTATGGCAGCCCTCCGGACCTTTCTGATTCAGAGGGGTTGGGTTAAATGCGGAAGAGACAATTCAGTTGTACAACTGACTAGGTATCCCCCTTTCCTATATAAAGCTGATTGGATCCTCCTCTTTTTAGTAGAGGCCAACACTCCGTTTTTTCGCGCAATTGCATAGCCTATAGAAATGTTGCGGAACACGAGCTCACGGGCTCTCATTAAGTGTTTGATTAGATTTTCGATTACATTTGCATTGATGTCAGTGTGATTAGAGGGACAATAGAGTGCTGAGTACCAAGCAGTTAGCAAGTTTGGTAGGCTACTAATGACCATCAGTAGCATCAGAGCTTGGAGAAGCCTAATTACCGTGACTAAACGGTCACGTGGAATTTGACTGCCTTCATGACTCGTGACCACCGGTGTGGCGGTAATACGGCCACCGCAACAGCCCTACGTGTGCGCAACTATGGGGCAAAACAGACAGGGTTGGCTCAGATTGTTGACAGCATGGAAGCTATATTTTGTCTCCAATGTTTATTGAAAAAAATATATACATTTGCACAATGAGCACCTGTTGTCTCTCAAATACATCATTACAATTGTTGGTTAGCTAGCTAGCAAATTGAAGCCATATTAGCATTGACATGAAATCAGTCAAAACACCTAAAAACAAGACATGGTATCAAGAACAAGATGAAACGAGCCACTTACAATTCCCCACATGGCAGTTTCTTGTCATTCTCTCTAGCAATCTGGCCATCCAGAATCATAACAACACGCTGACTTCTGCCACATGGAAGCGGGCACATGGTTTTCGTGACGTTTCAGCTAACCCATCTATACAGCAGCATCATGGATAGATCACTCTCCTGACCTGCAGCTTAGATCCAATCAGATTCAATCAGATTCGGTGATGGGGAATACCCACATAAATACTGCAAAATGTTAAAGGAATTGAAGGAACCTCACACATTGCAGAATCATATGTAAGCAATGTTATGAAATCAATTCAAGGCATAGTCCTGGCAGACTAAATATGGCTATTGTTTATTTCAGTAGTATGAACATGATCAGATTATGTAATTGTTCTAGAGGTGTCACAGAGAGAGTTTGATAAGATACAGTCTGGTCAACAGAGAGAATGTGGTGAGCACACAAATGCTTGAAGAGAAAACACTTGTAAGTGTGTCTGTTGTTAGTGTACACAGACACATGGATTGCAGCACACAAAGAGACACCACAACTCAAACCACAGGAAATACTGTTTTGATGTTACCTCGATCAGCAGGCTAGGTGATGAAAAAATACTTTAGTAAAAAAGTCCCTTCGCAGGGTTTCATTTTGTTGTGAAATGAAGTCAGAGATACAAAGTTCTGAGAGCGGTTCAGGCAGGGGAATGACACTCGAAACATAAACAACAGAAATAACAAAAGTATTTTTTTAAATGTCAGTTGACACTCACCTCAACGCATTTGTAAAGACCACTTTTGGTAGATAGCTGTCTGGGTAACTGGAGAAAGGCAGTAAGCCACTCAACAACAAAGCATTTTTTAATCTCATCTTTCTAGTTTGCACTGATACCATACTTAAGCATTCATGTATGGTTAGCCTATCTCTATGTTTTCACAACCCCCCTAAGTATTGATATCCTCAGTTGGCCAATTTTAATATAACAGACAGATACACAATCAAGCCAAATCACATAGGTCAACAAACGACCACCATGAGGTGGGGAGATCCATACTTTCCTTGACATCACAGCTTTAAAAGACAGTATGCCTTTAGTTCTTTCAGAGATGACAAACGTGTATGAATAATAGTGTGATTCAGGGAGTATTGACAACAGGAGAGAAGTAATGTCTCAACTGGAGGGTCTGTGGTTACTCCAGGGGACTAAACCCAGGGATTATGACTGTATTGCATAATGCTGTCCTCCTTCCTGCAGGGCTCACAGTCAGGCCCAATGCTGTTCCACACAGACAGACATACAGACGGACGGACGGACCAACAGAAACCTAAGACAATCTAGGCAATGCAAAGGGAGTGCACAGTGGTGATGATGGTGAATAACACCTCTGCAAAATGATCATATTTGACAGTCAAATATTACTGACAATAAATAAATGGGCCTAAAAATTAATAGAGAGAGAGAGAGAGAGAGAGAGAGAGAGAGAGAGAGAGAGAGAGAGAGAGAGAGAGAGAGAGAGAGAGAGAGAGCAAAGCAAAGCAAAGCAAAGAAAGAGGAGAGGATATCTGCCGCCAGCCTCAAAGTGAAAGCATAAATAAAGTGTGGGACATCTTTTACCTCTGTCTCTTATACACATCTAGATGTGTATAAGAGACAGGAGAGAGAGAGAGAGAGAGAGAGAGAGAGAGAGCAAAGCAAAGCAAAGCAAAGAAAGAGGAGAGGATATCTGCCGCCAGCCTCAAAGTGAAAGCATAAATAAAGTGTGGGACATCTTTTACCTTCTTCAATTATCTGGCTTTTGACATGCAAGCTGAGCACAGTATAATTAACATCTCTGGAGATAATGGGGTCGCTACTCAATGATCAATCTCACACATATATTATCTGCCTTTTACCAATCTATGCTCCCTCCGTTTTCCTAAGGAGGGGAAAACTCCACTACGGCGTTTGCCTTTTAATAATGCTCTGAGAATATGCTTTATGACAGTTTCAATTGGGCCCATCTTCCAAAACATAAATTAGGGCTGAGATCAAACAGACATCCAATGTAAATACAAGAGCTGAGGCAACACTATCCAGTTTGGTTTTTGCATGCAAGATCCAATAGCATCATCGTAATCAATTACTTAATATACATATCACTAAACTGAAATTGTATTCAACATTATTGCCTATAGCCCATAGCATTACATCACTGGCCTGGTAATCTTGGCACTGAGGTAAGGATATTTGAGAGGTCATCTTCTCAGCCCTATCCCTCTGGGATCACTTGTAAAAGCTGCTAGCCACACCCTCTGGCCAAGATAACACCTGGTTCTCCACTAAAGTCAACACCACACCCCTTCATAATGTTGGACATGTTCTGACCAAGCTCATTTCTTAACATAGCATGAGAATGGACATAGTATTGGGAGGGAGTGAAACCATCCAAATCGAAGAATACCATTTGGGTCAATACTTTGAACAACTATTTAAGACTTACTGAGAAGAGTGAATTATTATGTGACATAAAAAAAATGCAGTGCTTGTTGGGCACATGAATAGACATTGGGCAGGATCACAGGCAGGATGGCAGAATCACAGTCATTTTTACAGCTCTGGAGATGGAGATCTCCCCTGTAGGAACTCACTGACACACTGCACCCAGAGAGAGGAGAGAAGAGGGGGACAGAGTTCACTGGAGCACCCCGCATATTGTCTGCTCCTCCAGGGGGGCTAAATTAAGCTCTACAMATTCTTCTTTTAAGGGTCAGCTGCTGCTGCAAATACAATACAGCTGATCATCGTTGGACACAGACAATAATATAACCTGGATATTTTTCTGGATAATCAAGTAGGTATTGATTTCCTTGTGTCTTTGTACCATTACAGCCTGGAGTATTCTTTTTTTCTTTTTTTKTTATTTATTTTATTTTAAATGTTATCCCCTTTTCTCCCCAATTTTCGTGGTATCCAATCGCTAGTAATTACTATCTTGTCTCATCGCTACAACTCCCGTACGGGCTCGGGAGAGACGAAGGTCGAAAGCCATGCGTCCTCCGAAGCACAACCCAACCAAGCCGCACTGCTTCTTAACACAGCGCGCCTCCGACCCGGAAGCCAGCCGCACCAATGTGTCGGAGGAAACACCGTGCACCCGCTCCCCTTGGTTAGCGCGCACTGCGCCCGGCCCGCCACAGGAGTCGCTAGAGCGCGATGAGACAAGGATATCCCTACCGGCCAAACCCTCCCTAACCCGGACGACGCTATGCCAATTGTGCGTCGCCCCACGGACCTCCCGGTCGTGGCCGGCTGCGACAGAGCCTGGGCGCGAACCCAGAGACTGGTGGCGCAGCTAGCACTGCGATGCAGTGCCCTAGACCACTGCGCCACCCGGGAGGCCAGCCTGGAGTATTCTGATGAAGCATCCAAATGAAGCAGAAGAAAGCATAAGAAAACAAAGATAGTCTTTGTTTATTAGATATATGATGAAGTAAGAACACCAGTATATAGGCACCTTGTTACAACTACATTGGTGTAAGCCCACATTCTGTTTTGCATGAAAACCAGAGTTCCAAGTATTCATTTGATGAGAAATAATGAGATGTGAGCTACTGCTTAACTCCCACACTGTAACACCTTGCCCAAACTGGCTGGCGCTATCGTGCATAAATGTATTTTGCCCCCTCCACACCAAACGCGATCACGACACGCAGGTTAAAATATCAAAACAAACTGAACCAATTACATTAATTTGGGGACAGGTCGAAAAGCATTAAACATGTATGGTAATTTAGCTAGTTAGCTTGCACTTGCTAGCTAACGTTAATTTGTCCTATTTAGCTAGCTTGCTGTTGCTAGCTAATTTGTCCTGGGATATAAACATCGAGTTGTTATTTTACCTGAAATGCACAAGGATCTCTACTCTGACAATTAATCCACACATAAAACGGCCAACCGAATCGTTCCTAGTCATCTCTCCTCCTTCCAGGCTTTTTCATCGTTTAAATTATATGGTGATCGCATCTAAACTTTCACTGTATTTCCACGACTACCGGCAAAACAGTTCGTCTTTCTATCACCCACGTGGGGATTAACAATGAGGAGATGGCACGTGGGTACCTGCTTCTATAAACCAATGAGGAGATGGCACGTGGGTACCTGCTTCTATAAACCAATGAGGAGATGGGAGAGGCAGGACTTGCAGCGCGATCTGCGTCAGAAATAGGAATGAGTTCTATTTTAGCCCTTGGCGTCGCAGGTGCTCGTTGGCGCGCGCAATAACTGAATAACATGGATTTCTACATTTATTTTGTGACGCTCGCGCACACGACGTGTCCGGTCTGGTCAGCATGTAAGTGTTAAGCACAGCAGTCTGCCTCCTAAGTTCTACATTATCTCATGAAGCATGAGGCGGTCAGTATAATATCGCACTACTTAGACAAGTGATCCATGAACAAAACAGAGATACAATATCCCTTTGTATTTGTAAGCCTCATTAAAGCCATTGACCATATATACTATCAGGAATGATGCTAATGTTCAAGAGCTCCCTCACTCATTCTAGTTCAATATCACTGTTTTAAGCTGTTTTGAAGATAAAGCCTGCCTCCCTTTCTCAATGACAAGTGTTCCTTTTATTTACCAATATCAATGAGAAGCATTGACAATGACTTCAAAATATCACTGACAATGAAATCGTACAATAAAAATGAGCAATACTGCAATTTCAAAGAGACTCAATTGACTGCAAAATGCTAAGGAGGTTTAGTGAGCTACTTAGGTGTATTAACACAATGCTGCCTGGAGACTGGATGGTTTATCACTTTGCACACTCTCAACAGATGTGCATTTTATTTAAGTGGCAGGTTCTCCTGAGTTTGCCCTGGTGTCCTGCCGTAATAAAAACTGCCTTTGAAACGTGGTGTGTGTGGACTAATACCAACATGAAACGTGGTGTGTGTGGACTAGTACTAACATGAAATGTGGTGGGTGGGGACTAGTACCAACATGAAACTTGGTGCGTGTGGACTAGTACCAACATGAAACGTGGTGGGTGTGGACTAATACCAACATGAAACGTGGTGTGTGAGGACTAGTACCAACATGAAACGTGGTGTGTGAGGACTAGTACCAACATGAAACGTGGTGTGTGAGGACTAGTACCAACATGAAACGTGGTGTGTGAGGACTAATACCAACATGAAACGTGGTGTGTGAGGACTAGTACCAACATGAAATGTGGTGTGTGAGGACTAGTACCAACATGAAACGTGTGTGTGGACTAGTACCAACATGAAACGTGGTGTGTGAGGACTAGTACCAACATGAAACATGGTGGGTGTGGACAACAGGACTAAGGCAGGAGAAAGTCAATGTGTGTGAAAATTCTGTTGCTCCATTAGAGGAAATGTATTCAAGATTGGCAGGTCCACCAGATATGTAATTGAATCAATTAAGTGTAACAGTAGACACATGCACAAACACACACCTTTTACTTTCAGTAAAGGGGCTACTGTATTGTAGGGTGACGACACTGATAATTACACAGTAACTACGCCATACAGTACAATGTAATTACAGAGATTTACACCTCTGACACCCCTTCCCTCCCATTTTACAAGCCAAGCCAAGAGGAATTCCTGGCAGGGTGTACATACACTCTCAGACACACACTCTCACACACACACACAAACATTCTCTCTCTCTGTTTCTCGGCACACACTCTTAAAGTTTCCCACTCCCTTTCCCAGTGACCTGTGCTGACCTTGGTCCTACCTCCCGAGGCCGGGCAGGAAGTCGTGCTGAGTGAGTGCTGCTGGGTCTGTCCCAGCTTCTAGCCTCCCAGCCTCCAGGCCCAGCCTCCCAGCCTCTTACACAATGCAGTCTGCCTGGAACAGGGGTCTCCCAGCACCCGCCTCACACTCGTTTGTGAGATGATCAAACCTGCGGAATTGTGGGAGGGGCAGGGAGGCACATCCTGCGTGAAACCGCATCCTGAACAAGCATCACCGTGTCTCACTGTAAATAAATACTCTCTCCTCACACGGCTTCCGTCAACTGTCATTGCCTCGGCTCCAATCACCTTCAAGTCCAAACAGGAAAGTGCAGAGAGGCGAGGGAGATGGCAGATACGAGCTTTAATTTGCTTCTCGCTGCAGTTTCACCTTGGCGGCGGTGCTTCCTATTCTCCTGCTCCGCCAGCTGCCCGGGGTCTGTCCCGGACCCCTAGCCCTTCCTGTCATCCTTCATTACCACATCATCCATGGGGAGGTGGCGGCCATAAAGCCGGCAAGTCACCATTAGGTGCAACTCGGACCATTTGTGAAGCACCCGGCACAGACACTTGAGACCAAACACACGGCTCCTGTAGTAGCCTAGAGAGCCTGTAGTGTACAGCAGCACAGGGCCAGCTGACTGCCTTACTACCTGCTAATCCCCTAAGCATTATCAGATCTACAGCTGAACAACAGAGTATGACAGAGGCAACAACGGAGACATGACAACAAGCTCATCGTTGACAAATTGCTTTCTGTTGAACTGCAGACAGGCTAAATGCACGATTATCTTACAAACTAAATGGGGTGTTATAAGGCAGCTCATACTTCATGATGATGAACTCAACACATTACATAACAGTGGGGTACACAAGAGAATATAAAACATCTACTTGAAAATGATCATGTTTATCTACAGTGCCTTCAGAAAGTATTCACACCCCTTGAATTTTTCAACATTTTGTTGTGTTACAGCCTGAATTTCAAATATAACACATTTAGATTTTTTGTCACTGGCCTACACACAATACCCCATAATGTCAAAGTGGAATTTTGTTTTTTCGAAATGTTAACAAATTAATAAAAAATGAAAAGCTGAAATGTCTTGAGTAAAAAGTATTCAACCCCTTTGTTATGGAAAGCCTAAATAAGTTCAGGAGTAAACATTTGCTTAAAAAGTCACATAATACGTTGCATGGACTCTGTGTACAATAACAGGGTTTAACATGATTTTTGAATGACTACATCATCTCTGTACCCCACACATACAATTATCTGTAAGGTCCCTCAGTCGAGCAGTGAATGTCTACCACAAAGACCAGGGATGTTTTCCAATACCTCGCAAAAAAGGGCAGCTATTGGTAGATMAATAAAAAATAAAAAAAAGCAGACATTTAATATCCCTTTGAGCATGGCGAAGTTATTAATTACACTTTGGATGGTGTATCAATACACCCAGTCACTACAAAGATACAGGCCTCCTTCCAACTCAATTGCCGGAGAGGAAGGAAACCACTCAGGGATTTCACCACGAGGCCAATGGGGACTTTAAAACAGTTACAGAGTTCAATGGCTGTGATAGGAGAAAACTGAGGATGGATCAACAACATTGTAGATACTCCACAATACTAACCTAATTGATAGAGTGAAAAGAAGGAAGCCTGTGCAGAATACAAATATGATATATATATATTATAAATATTATATAAATATATGCCAATATTGTTTGCAACAAAGCAATAGAGTAATACTGCAAAAAATGTGGCAAAGCAATTCACTTTTTGCCCAGAATACAAAATGTTATGTTTGGGGCAAATCCAATACAACACATTACTGAGTACCACTCTTCATATTTTCAAGCATAGTTGTGGCTGCATCATGTTATGGGTATGCTTGTATTCATTAAGGACTGGGGAGTTTTCAGGTTAAAAAATAAACTTAATGGAGCTAAGCACAGGCAAAATCCTAGAGGAAAACCTGGTTCAGTATGCTTTCCATAGACACTGGGAGATGAATTTACCTTTCAGCAGGACAATAACATAAAACACAAGGCAAAATATACACTGGAGTTGCTTACGAAGAAGACAGTGAATGTTCCTGAGTGGGTGAGTTACAGTTTTGACTGTAAAAGAATTTTACAGAAAAAAAAGAATTTTGAAAATAATAATGGCCAAATGTTGCACAATCCAGGTGTGGAAAGCTCTTAGAGACTTACCCAGAAAAACTCACAGCTGTAATCTCTGCCAAAGGTGCTTCTACAAAGTATTGACTCAGGGGTGTGAATACTTATGTAAACAAGATATTTCTGTATTTCATTTTCAATACATTTGCTAAAAACATGTTTTCACTTTGTCATTATGGGGTATTGTGTGTAGACTGGTGAGAGAAAAGCATATATTAAATCAAATTTGAATTCAGGCTGCATGTGTAATAAGTCAAGGGGTATGAATACTTGACTTGAAAAAGCTCCATTTGGTTCTATTGTGTTACCAGACTCTGAAACAAACACATCAACACAATGGCTGTCCTAATCCAGCTCTTGCTTAAGGGGTGAGAGCTTCCAAACCTTCRGTCCCTCAAGCACTCCCTACATTATTTTATTATACTTGAATGAGTCAAGCTGAAAATTGCATGCAGCATTGCCCACCAGGCTTGAAAAATCATTCAGTTACTGATCTTGCATGAGTGGCTATAAAACTGCCCTGTGTGTGTATGTGTGTGTGTGTGCAAAATTATGGATAGCTGAAAGTGTCTTACAATGACCCATTTTCTGGTGACGCCTGACAATTTTTGACAACTATTTTAAATCTTTATGGTTATGCACTATTTTGATTGCCAGAAAACAGTGGAATACAAAATATGCCATGCAGTTACTTCTATACAAAATCTGAAGTAGTTTTGCCCAATTTGACTTTTCAACTGTGGTCTGTTGAGGTCACTCCTCAACATAGAGAGAAGACAGGACAGCAGCAGAGAGACAACAGGAGAGGTACATTATTATTTTTACACAAATCCGTGGTAAAGCCAGGCACATGAAACAAACCACTCCATAGGTATGATGCTATGCAGGACCACAAAATACTGAGTGAGTGATCTAAATTCAGTGTTTAGCTCCATCTGGATCCATGGCCTAGTATTTTGACATCTTATCAGGAATCGTTTGAGCGGTGATTAAGCTAGGTTACTGATCTGATGAGGCCCGCCTGCTCTCTACAGTGGCAGTAGCGTTTAGTGGGCCGTATGTTGAGCTGCTGTTAAATGTGTGTTAAGTTCTGCCATCCCAGTCAGGTGGCTACAGGCTTCACCACACAGCGTTCAGTCCACGCCTGTGGAGCAGACACATGACTATAATGGTAACGTCTCACTGAGCACGCCTTGGCCTGCCCAAGGGCGTTGTTTGGGAGAGTGTATGCYTACAGTATGTCCATATGTTTGTGTATGTGTGTGTGAGAGGGAGCCCTATATCCTGAGGATTCATAGTTGTTGTTCATTTCCTGTTCAGTGACAAAATGAGCACATAAAGGCTAAACGGCACTCTTCCCTGGCCTTTAACCACATCAAAGCAGTTTTCCACTAACCACAGATAATTATACAATTAAAACAATTTTCTGTGTCTATCTGTCAAACTGATCTAATTTGCCATTAGAATGACACTGGAGCAATGAGGCCTCGCTCTCTCTTTCCCTGAGCGAAACCCGTCTCCTCTCTATCACATGACAAGGGAGAAACATCTGCAACAGAGGAAAACACTAACTGAGCTGGGAGGAATAGGAGGTCTACTTGTTAAGCAGGATGTTAGTGAATAAAGCAGGACCCGGTGGCATTCAGTGTGACCCATAGTTTTCATAGGGCCACAAGGAAATGGAGAGGTTCAGTTGACTGTTGGTTTAAATTAACATTCAGTTGCTGAGAGAAAAGGACCTGAGTGACATTAGTATTTTCTAAGACAATACTCCTTTATGCATGTCGTACTTGACATAAATGATTCATTATGACAAAGAAAAGCAGAGCTAAACAAATAAGTCATAAATTAAAGGTCAATACCGACTGGCATTGTGGGATAAATCAAAATTCATACATGATTGTGATCATTTCACAAGACAGCAACTGTTGACTATGCATTTGAAAGCAAAACTACAGAGAAAGGAAATAGAGGATAAATGTATTATATCCATTATTTCTCTAAATATGTGTTCCTTATATATTGCCCTTACATATGGGCAACATATTAAAGGAAAAGTGACTGTTGCGATCCAGTGACTGTGTGCGAGTGTGGAAACTGCAGTCTGTATCAGGGCCAGAAGTGTGACCTCCCTCTGGGCCAGCAGATTGAGCCGTGCCCTCCAGCCTGTAGCCGGAGAGGGTGTGAGGGACAGTGGGTGGGAGGAGGCTCAGAAGACCTTGACCTGGAAATCCTACCTCTCTCCCAGTCTACCCACTGAGGACAAGGAACTCAGATAGGAACTCCTTTTCAAGAAGTTAAAGGAAAATGTGTGTCTGCCCAGCCCGGTATGCCTGTGTCTAACCGGTCTCAACCACAATGGAAATCCTTTTATGTTTATGGGTGATCTTAATGAGGATACATACCCATTAGGTTTCAGACCTGCAATAGAGGAGCTCTGTGGTATTAGCCATGAACAAGTGCACCATCAGCACACAGAGAGAACAGTGTTTTATGGCAATAGATCACTGACTCAAGCCATTGGCCACAGAGACCACAAATGAGGCGTTAAGTGTAGCGGCACAGCAGCGGAGAAGGGTAGATAGATGGAGAGATGTGCCCTTCTTCTCCTCTCATCCATGCATGTGTCCGCTCTCCCTCTTTCTACTCCTCCCTAAACCAGTCTCCCTCCCTCCCTCTATACTCCATTTCACCTCCCTCTATACTCCATTTCACATTTACATCAAAACATGTTGAAGAGGCCCACAATGCACTGCCACTAAATAACAACTGTCACCTAGAGTATAATTCATTAAACCAATGTTAATGTTGTCTTCCTCCAATGTCATTTGTATAATTGAAATTTAATTCTCCAACAATATTTGGGGAGAATTTTAATTGACGTTTGCTGTCATGAATTGTTGGGCAGAGACCAAGGCCAGAGAAGTTAAAAAACGCATCCTGACATAGAGATTGAGAAAGAGAGGCGTAGTGGCAAGGCGAGGAGAGGGGCCTGCTGGGACGGTTTCATCATCACCGCCACTCCCCCTGCTGATGGGATGAGGCGAGGGAGGGAGGGGGGGGGGCAATAGACTCTTCTTCACAGTCTGAGATTTAATTGCACACAGATTCCATTACCTCCGCACAAATGTCACGTTCACTTCTGATCAGGGGCAAGGCAGGCGCTGGCAGCCAGCCAGACTACAGTGCAGAAATTATTCAGCCAATCAGAGCACCCGCTGCAGACAGGGGAGAGGGACAGGGAGAGAATGCCAAAGATATTAAAAACAAAGGATTGTCATAAACAAAGCTGCCGAAGCTGCTATGACCGGTGTACTATGCATCATTTAGGGAGTAAAGTGTGTATCTTTTGTTTTGATTGCTACTTGTCATTGATTTGGTCAATATGACATAAGGTGATCATTTAGAATGATACAGTAAAAAAAAAAATAAAGGCTGCCATCTATATGGTGATATTCTGTAGATGTTTGTGAAATACATGTTCTGTATTTTCAAATGTAATGTTAGAAATCTAACCCTAAAACTTCTTCAAAACACAATTGGTAATAACAATAACAACAACATGTTTAGCATAATGTCTAATTAAAGTCACTATTCAAGATTTACATTTACATTAAAACTCCATACATACAGTTGAAGTCGGAAGTTTACATACACTTAGGTTGGAGTCATTATAACTCGTTATTCAACCACTCCACAAAATTCTTGTTAAAAAACTATAGTTTTGGCAAGTCGGTTAGGACATCTACTGTGTGCATGACACAAGTCATTTTTCCAACAATTGTATACAGACAGATTATTTTACTTATAATTCACAGTATCACAATTCCAGTGGGTCAGAAGTTTAAATACACTAACTTGACTGTGCCTTTAAACAGCTTGGAAAATTCCAGAAAATGATGTCATGGCTTTAGAAGCTTCTGATAGGCTACTTGATATCATTTGAGTCAATGGAGGTGTACCTGTGGATGTATTTCAAGGCCTACCTTCAAACTCAGTGCCTCTTTGCTTGACATCATGGGAAAATCAAAAGAAATCAGCCAAGACCTCAGAAAAAAAATGGTAGACTTCCACAAGTCTGGTTCATCCTTGGGAGCAATTTCCAAACGCCTGAAGGTACCACGTTCATCTGTACAAACAATAGTACGCAAGTATAAACACCATGGGACCACGTAGCCGTCATACTGCTCAGGAAGGAGATGCGTTCTGTCTCCTAGAGATGAACGTACTTTGGTGCAAAAAAAGCAAATCAATCCCAGAACAACAGCAAAGGACCTTGTGAAGATGCTGGAGGACACAGGTACAAAATAATCTATATCCACAGTAAAACGAGTCCTATATCAACATAACCTGAAAGGCTGCTCAGCAAGGAAGAAGTCACTGCTCCAAAACCACCATAAAAAAAGCCAGACTACGGTTTGCATCTGCACATGGGGACAAAGATCGTACTTTTTGGAGAAATGTCCTCTGGTCTGATGAAACAAAAATAGAACTGTTAGGCCATAATGACCATTGTTATTTTGGAAGGACATTAGAATGGGGAAGGCTTACAAGCCGAAGAACACCATCCCAACCGTGAAGCACAGGGGTGGCAGCATCATGTTGTGGGAGTGCTTTGCTGCAGGAGGGACTGGTGCATTTCACAAAATAGATGGCATCGTGAGGCAGGAAAATGATGTGGATATATTGAAGCAACATCTCAAGATATCAGTCAGGAAGTTAAAGCTTGGTCGCAAATGGGTCTTCCAAATGGACAATGACCCCAAGCATACTTCCAAAGTTGTGGCAAAATGGCTTAAGGACAACAAATTCAATGTATTGGAGTGGCAATCACAAAGCCCTGACCTCAATCCTATAGAAAATATGTGGGCAGAACTGAAAACGTGTGTGCGAGCAAGGAGGCCTACAAACCTGACTCAGTTACACCAGCTCTGTCAGGAGGAATGGGACACATTTCACCCAACTTATTGTGGGAAGCTTGTGGAAAGCTACCCAAAACATTTGAGCCAAGTTAAACAATTTAAAGGCAATGCTACCAAATACTAATTGAGTGTATGTAAACTTCTGACCCAATGAGAATGTGATGAAAGAAAAGCTGAAATAAATCATTCTCTCTACTATTATTCTGACATTTCACATTCTTAAAGTAAAGTGGTGATCCTAACTGACATAAAACAGGGGAATTTCTACTATGATTAAATGTCAGGAATTGTGAAAAACTGAGTTTAAATGTATTTGGCTAAGGTGTATGTAAATTTCCCACTTCAACTGTAAGTAGTAATATTTTCCGCAATGCATCAAAGTATTCATTTAAAACCTGCTAATTTGAATAAAATAGGAACATCATATTTTCAACAAAGTTCTTGATAAATTTAGCTGACACATTATTTGTAAGACATTCCGATTAGTTGTCTCATTATTCAAAGTCATAATGCAATTTGGTCAAATAAAATAGTTTTCAATTATTAGCCTGAACAATTAACAATTCATGAAAATACTTTTGAGTATGTGTTGGTATCTAGTTTAACCTAATTATAATAAGATGCAAATTAGCCTAACAAGTTAAATCGCACTATGCTGTAGCCTTCTAGTTCACAGAGAGGCAGAGAACATTTGAAATAAAACTGTCATCGAAAGTAGATAAGAGTAAGGATGTGCACATACCGTGTTCACTTGTGTAGGAAAGACTGGCGTTCCATTCTTCCAATGAAAATTCAGCTCAGGGTCTTCAGGGGCGGGACCATCYGGAGTTCACAGATGACACTGTATTTAGGTATGAGAAGGACAAAAGAGAGGGTTGTCACTAGTTACCAAAGTCATAATCATGGCTAAACCATGCATATTTCTATAATGTATCTTCTTAAAATTTGATTTTAAATCTTAACCTTAACCCTAACCACAATGCTAAACTTATGCCTCACACTAACCTTAAATTAAAGACCAAAAAGCCCATTTTTGGTTTCATAAATCTTTACGGTAAAGCCCATTTTGACTTTGTGGCTGTGGTAACTAGTGACAACCAGAAGAGAGGGTCAGGGGAGACATAGATAAGACTATTACAAACAGGAAGTGAAAAGGTAAGGAAAGTACCTACAGTTCACTGGTCATGTCTAGATGGTATACAGCTTTTGTCAAATTGATCTAACCTTCTACATGAATTATCCTAACCTGCTGCATTAGTTTTCCTGAACCTGCTACGAAAAGTAAATTCTGACAAAAGCTGTATCCCTTCTAGACAAAACCCAGTTCACTTAACCCACATCAACAAGAGTGGCATTATCAGAGGGAAAATTAAACGTGATCAGCTACAACCACACATATTTTACATGCGTTATGACGCACTGATTCCAGTTGTCATCTCCTGACCTAAATACATAGTCATCTCACTGTTTTCATCTTTTCAAAGACAGATTAGTATGACTGATATTTAACACTATCTCACAATTGCATAATGCGGTGATGATGCTGCTGATGTAAATGTCAGCGTTAACAAAATAACAATGTGTACAACCACAGAAATCTGATTCCCCCGGAACGCTGTATGTTCTCAGTGACATATTGACCTATAAACCTGCACCATTGTGTGTGAGCTCTGTCTGAAAAGAATCTGGATTTTGCAAGGCCATTTTCTGAACACCATTCTGAAAATTCAGTCTGTTCCAAAATTACAATTGTGAACTTGGGTCATCGACAGACCTAAAATCAATACCAGATAATATTGGCCTCTTTACATGCTGTACTTGTTGAACTATTAATTCATAAGACAACAACATGTCTGTCTGTCTGTCTGTCTCTGTGTGTGTGTGCAACTATCTCTCACAGTTTCACGTCAGAATTCAACGTTCATCCATGTTTCTCAAACTTGAATTTTTTAAATGTTTAATGTTAAGTTAAGGCATTAACTCCAAAATCTTAAAGTTAGGCATTAACTCAGAATGGTTAAGGTTTGGGATAGGCTTAAAACAAAAATCTCAAACACAACTTTCTATCGCTGGATTCAACCTTGCAACCTATCCACCATCCCCGTCCACAACACCCTAAGCAAAACCGAAACCTACATGAAGGTAAGAGAGCTCACTGTTGCCCCTAGTGGCCGGTTTCTATGTAATCTCCAGACATCATCAGAAATGGATGAACGTTGAATACTGACTTGTATCACGGGTGACCTGGATATGCGTTCGAGCGTGTGTCGGTCTATCTATATCTTTAAACCTATCTGTTTATGGCATGAGTGTATAATGCATATTTTTTTCCCCATCGGCAGAACAGAAGAAGGAGATCCAGAACCATTAATTGAGCTTGTCTATGAGAGACAGTGCCAAAAGACCAAATATATAACTCTGTCTCTCTCTCTGTACAGCACTAGTGTGTAGAGGCCCCAAACCATACACAACAAACCACAGGCCCGCCTCATAATTCATGAGTGTGGAATTTGGCTAACCCCATTAACGTGGCGTTGTTTCCACAGCCAGATCACATTCCTCTGCCCGCCATCAGCCTCTGAACGGCCCCTGATAAGACCCTTCTGATTACCCGTCTGCATGCCTGTCATTACAGGGCGGCAGGTAGATTAGTGGTTAATAGTGTTGAGCCAGTAACCAAAAGGATGCTAGTTTGAATCCCTGAGCAGACTCAGTGAACAATCTGTCGATGTGCCCTTGAGCGAGGCACTTAACCCTAAATTGCTCTGAATAAGAGTGTCTGCTGAATTGTAAATGACTCCCAAAAATATGTTTATCCCAATAGACCGCTTCACCCCTCTGAATTTATGGCTGCACCATGGTGGCTCCAACTTGCTCAAAAAGGAAAGACTTGGGAAAAGAGTACCACCATGCAGAATTTACAATGGTAATAATTGATGAGATCATTCGAAAGAGATTGGATTTATGCATGGTCTCGTATAAGGGATCTGAAGAAAGATTAAAAATACTTCAATTTTGAAATGAGGTACCCTACTTTTATTTCACTTCGCAAATGAGCACTTAAAAAGTGATGGTTTAGTTTAAAGACGTGCTGCTGCTTCCATCCATAAAATGAAACAAACAACCAAGCACTGTAAGATACAGTACAATATCTTCAGTCATTTTCACTGCAGCAACATCAAATAGACAGATACAACAGCTAAGTTATTCTTCACTTGTGGACTTCCACACAGCAGCTGCTCAACACACAACCTTCAGCTTTAGAAACATCTGGTTTTAATCTCTCCTTTTGACCCAAATTACAGTCCTTGTCAGTTTCAAAAGGAACTCGTAACCAGACACTTTAAAATATACTGAACAAAAATATAAATGCAACATGCAACAATATCAAAGATTTTACTGAGTTTACATGTCTTTTGAGGAAATCAGTCAACTGAAATAAATTCATTAGGCCATAATCTATGGATTTCACATGACTGGAAATACAAATATGCATCTGTTGGAACCTGAGAAACAAGGGGCCTCACAATGGGCCTCAGGATCTCATCATGGTATTTTTATGCATTCAAATTGCTATCGATAAAATGCAATTCAGTTTGTTGTCTGTAGCTTATCCCCTGCCCATACCATAACCCCACCACCACCATGGGGCACTCTGTTCACAACGTTGACATCAGCAAACCGCTCACCCACACAACGCCATACACATGGTCTGTGGTTGTGAGGCTGGTTGGATGTACAGCCAAATTTTACTAAAACAACGTTGGGAGGTGGTTTATGGTAGAGAAATGAACATTCAATTCTCTGGCAATAGCTCTGGTGGACATTCCTGCAGTCAGCATGCAAATTGTACACTCACTCAAAACTTGAGACATGTGGCATTTAGAGTGGCCTTTTGTTGTCCCCAGCACAAGGTGCACCTGTGTAATGATCATGTTGTTTAATCAGCTTCTTGATATGCCACACCTGTCAGGTGGATGGATTATCTTGGCCAAAGGAGAAATGCTCACTAACAGGGATGTAAACAAATTTGTGCACAAAATTTGAGATATAACAGCTTTTTGTGCATATTTTATTTCAGCTCAAGAAACATGGGACCAACACTTTATATGTTGCGTTCATATTTTTGTTCAGTGTAGTTTGTTAATTATTTGTGTGTCATGTTTCCAACCGATCTGACAACAAACTTTTGGCAAAGGTTTTTGTTCTACCCAGGTTCATGAAACATCAGACTGTATGGGGACAAGGACAACCTACTCCACCTACTCTACCTCATCAATATCTAATACACAGAGGACACCACAGTCAACGCGATGTCAAATCACACACAAATAAGAAACCCATTGGCACAATACCGAAACATTATAGATGGGACCYAATATCATGTCTTCAATAGCGTTTGGTTGCCTCAGAATGCTGTCTCTGTCCAACACAGTCAACAGAGCCTGCAACTCTGAGAGTCATTAGGTAGCTAGCAGGGCTTCATATGACTGTAGAGACAGAACATTGTGGCTGGATCGGATCAATGGCTTGACCCATTAAGTCACAGCACTCCCAGTACCTCATCTAATAAGAGCCGGGCTTGGGGAGCACCCCTGGCTGACCCATGCTGCTGGGGACAATTATAAGAGAGTGGTCTATCAGCACCGACACCCACTTGCCCAGGCAGCGCAAAGGCAAGAAGGAGATCCACATGATTTAAACTCCTCCCTAAGACGTGCTGACAAGGTTAGAGGGTCGACGCCGACATTAACAGGTCAGTGTGTGGCCCACTTGGGAACAATTACTCCCAGTCACAACTAAGTGGACACTTGATTGAACACGACGGAGGCAGGGCACACTTCCCACAGATAACAATCCCCAGAGCCATTTAGGATAAAAAGCCCTTGTGATACAGCCTTTATGGGCAAAATTCATCTTCCATTTCCCTTTTAAAAGAATGTGAGCATGTGATAGAAAGCCATTCTCTGGAGGCGATGAGCCTCTGAGCATTAACATTTCTACCAATGCTAATAGCAGCTTATGACATACTGACAAACGCAGAGTTTTAGACTTTTACATTGGCTCAAGCCAAAAGGTATCAAGGCTCCAACCCAAATTATGGATGTTCAATTTGAAACCAATGCAATCCAAATATCTACGTTTTGATGTTTATTTTATTTAGCAGATGCTGTTACCCAGAGCGACTTACAGCTAGTGCATTCATCTTAAYATAGCTCGGCGGGAAACCATATATCTCAGWCATAGTAAGTACATTTTTCCTCAATAAATTAGCTATCAGTAACYTCAGTGCAAGTAGGGGAAAAAGTCAAGTGCGAGTGTTAGTTCACGAAAGCCAAGGTTGCTTGGCCTATTTTAAAGAATTTGGGTTATTTTGTTGAGGCATTAACAGACATGTTCATTAAATGTGTGTAGATCTGCCATTGTCTTTTTCCCCCTTTTTTATCTGACCTTTGACCTACTGACAGTTTGACCCTCCTCCCACCACAATGAGTAAAACTTTTCCCCTCCCGGTACAGCTGGTGTCTTATCCACTAACACTCCCCAGATCTAGGGAGATTAATGTCACAACTCAACAACAAATAGTTTATACATTTCATCATATTGAGTGGGTTTAACATCTTTTTATTTTTTTTACAAACAGATGTGTAGGCCAACATCTTGCAGATAAAGAACTMCTCGTGGTAACATACATCTCTGTGTAAAGCGGTCACTCTAGACTTTTCATGCACAAGCATGGCTTATCGATCTACAAACACATGTTCCCAATTTGCATAAGCTGTGTGTTGGTTGAGGTATTGTTTTTTGTACATTGTTTATTTATTTCTCTCTCTCGCTGAAAATCAGTTCCACATTGTCCTCCCTCTGCAGTGGGCTAAAGCAGCTGTTGGCTGTTAGTGGCTGCAGACGACACAATTCACCACTTCTCCAGGAGGAGAAATCGAGACAGAGTGCACCACAGCTGCAGCTGATGAGAGCCGGTATAAAAGTTTGGCAGACAGAGAGAGGAGATGGAGGATGAGAGAGACAGAGAAAGTGGGAGAGAGAGTGAGGATGAGAGAGAAAGAGCGAGAGAGAAAGTGAGAGAGAAAGAGAGAGCAGGAGAAAGCCCAGGCATTGTCTTCCACACGCATGTTCCAGAAATAGACTGGCTTTTTTCATAAGATGGTAGAAAAATCACTTTATCTGACTGAGAGCCCAGTGGACTATCCCATTACAGGCCCATCTTCATCACAGGCACTTCCCCTCTCCACGACGGAGGAGCAGGAGGCCGGGTGAGCAAGAAGTGGAGGATCCAGGAAGCCATGCTTTAGCACAGAGGAAACAATCTGAGGCGGAGGATGTCTCCCTTCTATCTCTCTCTCCAGCTCCGCTCATTAACTGGGCTCCTTTCCAATTCGTTTAGGACCCCTGAGATACAACCTTCCCCCAGAATTTACCGAAATGACACAACATTAGCAGATTTGCATATGCAAAACTGTGGAAGCAACAGGATCTCCTGCTCAATTGACCTATTGGTTGTTGTGGCAGCAGAGTTATTCCCGGGGACGATTTTGTAACCAAGTGTGCGTCATGTGAATACCATCTGGGTACCACTTACTTAAAGCTGGCAGAAGTCCCGTGGCAACCAGCCTGGCAATGAGGAGGAAGGGAATAAATTGCATCATTTACTTAACATCCATTTGCCGTTGTGCCCGTTAAAAACCCATGACTAAATAATTTGGTTATTTCGGCTGCCAGTTACCGCTGTCGGCCAAATTACGCTGTACATAGGACAAACAGTGCAACTGTCAAAGGGCTGATGAAGGAGGTATCATTGATACATGAAATCACATTTACAGAAAGTGTATTAAAAAACCTCAATCCATTTACTCCAATGAAATGTCCAAGTGTTATGTACAGCACACCACCCATAAACAGACAATAAACACATTGTAATTATAATGCCAACTCTTTAATTATGTGGGCCATTTGGGGATGTTCGAAATCACTAATTGTGATGTGAATGGATGGGGGGGGCACATAAGGAGATCACATAAGGAGATCAAGCCTCAAGCCCAAAGAGAACCATATTCCCTATTCTCCTAGCGTGTTAGAAAGCAGACAATTCAATTGGCATTGTTCCAAAGAAGAAGAGTTCCAAACAACCTAAATCAGGAGGGACAAATTTCATGCAAATCATTTATATGAGCTAAACTAAACTGTAAGAAAGCCTAACACATCTACGTTTCCACATAATGAAGGATTCAGAGTGAAAATAATAACTGGACCCATTATTACCTAGCTAACAGGTCAAGGATACAAACATTTCCCCCTTTCTTAGAAAGTCATTATAAAGTCTTTCACAATGCTTAGTGTAATTGACTACTGAGACAGTATTCAATAAATAAGTTGTTACATCTAACATGTCCAAGCAAGAATGAATGCTTTGAAATATTTTGATACGCAACCTATTCCAGTAATTGTCAAGAATTTGGGGTTGACAATTAGGCTATTTTTGTTATATTTTATTGTCAAAATAGGGCTCCAGATTTTTGTTGTTGTTGAATAGAGATAGATTTGCGTTCATCTTTATGTGCACTAATTTTATATATAGGCCTAATTCAATTGGTGCTAATTCACCACTTGAGGAAGTTGAAACTCAAAACACATTAGCTAGATCGCTAACTCTAACACCTGCTGCTAGCCATGTATTAATCTAACAGTAAATTGAATGTCCTAACACAACTTAGCAATTAGGCCTAGTGCACTCGCGATGGCCGATGCACATTTCGCACGCTCCATATTTCAAAGCCATATCAGATATCTTGACTGTAAAACAGTGTACTTTGAGATCAATAATAATATCCACAGAAAGCCGAGACCCTCCTCTTTTTAATATGGACAACTAGTTGCTTCCAAGTTTTCCCCCGCAATTGCATTTTTAAACGTTATAAGATCACGCGGGGAGCACAAGGGGGGAGAGTGTGAGAGGCTTGCTCATTACAGAAGCCTGCCAATGTGAAACAGACACTTTTATTACAGCAATCATGACAATGCACTTTACTGTTTAACAAATTAATGGTTTTATCTGCCCAAAAAATAGGACTTTTTGATTGAGGTGACCAGGTAGAATGTGTAGCTTGCACGAGTGCGACCAAATAAAGGTTTTACTCACACAGCCAAGTCAAAGGGTCGCAAAATGCAACTAAATGGTTGCAGTCTGAAGCCCTGCAGGTGATCTAGAGTAATAATGTCAACTCCAGAGGACCAATGGAAGCTTCAACAAGATCCATCCCCAAGAGTTTTACAATGAAATATAGAGAACATATTTGCATCCATTGATTTACTTCTCCAAATTTTCACTCACTTACACTGCTAATTAGCCTGTGGAATATTACACTTGATTACTTAACAGATACCTTGCCTCACAGGCCACTAATATAATTGTAAACACATCCATAACAGGAGAGGAATAAAAATACTTTGTGCAATCCATTTTCTGTAGAATATCTACTGTACTGGAAGTTTATCAAAATGTGAAGTGCATATAACAATGGAGCATACGTACACCCAGTGATGCATCATGTCTTCAGTGGGTGAATCATCCAGCAACAACTACAGTCATGTCAGCCTGGTGACGACCTGTCTCTTTTGTTGAAGTGATGTTGAATGGTCGGTTAGCACTCTTGAGGTTTACCGCAATAACATCACAACACGTGACTTCAGTTCCAACAGAATGATCTCACATGGTGGAAAAGGAGAGTCAGCTCCAATGCGATTGGTATGATGGGAGGGTGTGGACCTATTTGGCAGACAGCTATAAGCCCTGCCAATCAGAGGTGGATACTAATTAACTGATAATGCCCTCAAAGCCGGTGTTTGGAGGATATATTGGCCCGTGACAATATATACTGCAAACACCGGCTTTGAGGGCATTATCACTTTTAAACAATGGGTTACCAACATATTCAAATAATGATTGACATATTTTTATGAATTTATTCTGTATCTATGGACACAACCCACTCAATCGTTTAAAATGTTCTATTGTCATACTGGCTGGCAACGTTCTTATCCCTTGCTTGCTAGCTAGCCAACTACGGCTAACTTACAGTCATGTCAAACAGTGCAGCCAGAACAACAACAAAGTAGCTGCATTTGCATTTTTTAAGCTATTTTCTAGTGACATTTATTTGGATACATCCATAACAATGAGCTAATGATGCACAATTTCACCTGGCATAGAAAATGTGCTCTCTCGTCAGGAGCTAGCCAACAACACAGCAAACACAATCACTTCAAACTGAATCTGGAAAGACTGCAAACTAGCTGCACTTTGTTTTCATTTGACCTCTTTTCTATTGATATTTCTTTGTATAGTATATCCATAAAAATTATGCTGAATCATGATTTCGACTGGCTGAGAAAAGCTGCATGCCTGTCTGTCTCATCCCGACACGTTCATTACTGTGCGACAGCTGGATCGAATTTATACAAATCTCCGCTGTTGAAAACTAAATGTTAGTCTGAAAGCAATGTGAAATAATGTCTAGATGCTTTTTAAAGTGGAGATCAAGTTTATAAATTGCTTGGCTGGGCTGATGAGACAGTGGATTGCGCAGTCAGATGGAACAGAGTAAATAGGTATTTTAACGTCATACATTTAGCTGGTGGTAACTTGTGGAATAGACACCTGCTGGAATGCAGTTTCAACCAATCGGCATTTAGGATTAGACCCAACCATTGTGTAAACAAACATAAACAACAGCAATGTTTTGGCTACAGAAAGAGTGTAAAATCATACAGTAGCTAAACAGGTTCCAACAATCAATCTCACCAAGGGATCATATAAATGTGGTCGGCTCTTTGCTCAACTCCACTTTGAAGAATGACTGCAAACAAAAAGGTCAAATTCCCTGATCCCCCATTTTTAATTAACCTGTCCATGTGAGGTTCATCCACAACCTTATTGTGTTCCACTAGGTCTTTTATGTGAGATCGGCCGCTATAGAGGGAAAAGAGGAGAGGACAGGCGAGATAGAGTGAAATATTGTGAGGGATACTAATCTACCATCCATCTCATATTCTAATGTATCCATTATGCTCTAAAAAGAGGCTACTCGTCTATTCATTTTATGAGGCATTTACAAAAAAGATGACACTGCAAGAGGTTCACATTGTGATTAAAACTCTTTGAATTAGACCTTCAATCATCACTTACAATTGTGTATAAAGTACACAGAAATGCACTTCCGATGCCTAATCCGATTGGACTCTATAATATTAAGTGAAAAGATTGATTTACTCATTTCTAACAATGGTGCTCGCCGTTAAATTGAGAAATTGATTAGTCAACATGTTGAAAGCGTGTATATCATGCTCTCATTCACAAATCACAACATGAAAATGGTTTAAGAATAATGTCCAATAACTCACAAGCTTATTTCTCCATCCACAACAAATACATTTTCAACTTTACTGTTAGGCCTGTTAGTAAACACAAAGGCAAAACTAGAAATTCTCCCAGTGAGTTTGATGCTCTGCTACTGGATAATAACTGTACTGGGTGTTAGGGCTGACCCCATTTAGTCGACTGGTCGATTGTTTGGTTAATAGGCTGTTGGTCGACCGAGATGTCTTTAGTCGAGCAGTAGCAAAAAATGATAATACTTTAATGGTGTACAAGACACCTGTTTGATTTGCGCCTGTCTGGGTGGACAAATCCATTGTGGAGGCCATGGAGATTGCTACTGAAATTGCATATGGTTCACAGGAGGTTGGTGGAATCAGTGGAATGGTATCAAATACATCAAACACATGGTTTCCAGGTGTTTGATACCATTCCATTTGCTCCGTTACGGCTATTATTATGAGCCGCTCCTCCCCTCAGCAGCCTCCACTGATATGGTTATATTACGTAAGAACAATGGTGCAACACTAATAAAAAATTWAACAATGGTGCAACACTAATAAAAAATTATGTTATTTTATAACAAATGCACTTTTTCCTGTGTTGGATAGTGGTCGCAGTCTGCGGTTCTGAAACATCAGTGCGCTGTTGAATTAGCGTCTTTTCCTAGACCATGTTGCTATGAACCAGCATACTGTGCCTTGCAAAAGTATTCATCCCCCATGGCGTTTTTCCTATTTTGTTGCATTACAACCTGTAATTTGAATGGATTTTTATTTGGATTTCATGTAATGGACATACACAAAATAGTCCAAATTGNCTCTCTCTCTCTCTCTCTCTCTCCAGCTCCGCTCATTAACTGGGATCCTTTCCAATTCATTTAGGACCCCTGAGATACAACCTTCCCCCAGAATTTACCGAAATGACACAATATTAACAGATTTGCATATGCAGTACTGTGGAAGCAACAGGCTCTCCTGCTCAATTGACCTATTGGTTGTTGTGGCAGCGGAGTTATTCCCGGGGACGATTTTGTAACCAAGTGTGCGTCATGTGAATACCATCTGGGTACCACTTATTTAAAGCTGGCAGAAGTCCCGTGGCAGCCACCCTGGCAATGAGGAGGAAGGGAATAAATTGCATCATTTACTTAACATCCATTTGCCGTTGTGCCCGTTAAAAACCCATGACTAAATAATTTGGTTATTTCGGCTGCCAGTTACCGCTGTCGGCCAAATTACGCTGTACATAGGACAAACAGTGCAACTGTCAAAGGGCTGATGAAGGAGGTATCATTGATACATGAAATCACATTTACAGAAAGTGTATTAAAAAACCTCAATCCATTTACTCCAATGAAATGTCCAAGTGTTATGTACAGCACACCACCCATAAACAGACAATAAACACATTGTAATTATAATGCCAACTCTTTAATTATGTGGGCCATTTGGGGATGTTCGAAATCACTAATTGTGATGTGAATGGATGGGGGGGGCACATAAGGAGATCACATAAGGAGATCAAGCCTCAAGCCCAAAGAGAACCATATTCCCTATTCTCCTAGCGTGTTAGAAAGCAGACAATTCAATTGGCATTGTTCCAAAGAAGAAGAGTTCCAAACAACCTAAATCAGGAGGGACAAATTTCATGCAAATCATTTATATGAGCTAAACTAAACTGTAAGAAAGCCTAACACATCTACGTTTCCACATAATGAAGGATTCAGAGTGAAAATAATAACTGGACCCATTATTACCTAGCTAACAGGTCAAGGATACAAACATTTCCCCCTTTCTTAGAAAGTCATTATAAAGTCTTTCACAATGCTTAGTGTAATTGACTACTGAGACAGTATTCAATAAATAAGTTGTTACATCTAACATGTCCAAGCAAGAATGAATGCTTTGAAATATTTTGATACGCAACCTATTCCAGTAATTGTCAAGAATTTGGGGTTGACAATTAGGCTATTTTTGTTATATTTTATTGTCAAAATAGGGCTCCAGATTTTTGTTGTTGTTGAATAGAGATAGATTTGCGTTCATCTTTATGTGCACTAATTTTATATATAGGCCTAATTCAATTGGTGCTAATTCACCACTTGAGGAAGTTGAAACTCAAAACACATTAGCTAGATCGCTAACTCTAACACCTGCTGCTAGCCATGTATTAATCTAACAGTAAATTGAATGTCCTAACACAACTTAGCAATTAGGCCTAGTGCACTCGCGATGGCCGATGCACATTTCGCACGCTCCATATTTCAAAGCCATATCAGATATCTTGACTGTAAAACAGTGTACTTTGAGATCAATAATAATATCCACAGAAAGCCGAGACCCTCCTCTTTTTAATATGGACAACTAGTTGCTTCCAAGTTTTCCCCCGCAATTGCATTTTTAAACGTTATAAGATCACGCGGGGAGCACAAGGGGGGAGAGTGTGAGAGGCTTGCTCATTACAGAAGCCTGCCAATGTGAAACAGACACTTTTATTACAGCAATCATGACAATGCACTTTACTGTTTAACAAATTAATGGTTTTATCTGCCCAAAAAATAGGACTTTTTGATTGAGGTGACCAGGTAGAATGTGTAGCTTGCACGAGTGCGACCAAATAAAGGTTTTACTCACACAGCCAAGTCAAAGGGTCGCAAAATGCAACTAAATGGTTGCAGTCTGAAGCCCTGCAGGTGATCTAGAGTAATAATGTCAACTCCAGAGGACCAATGGAAGCTTCAACAAGATCCATCCCCAAGAGTTTTACAATGAAATATAGAGAACATATTTGCATCCATTGATTTACTTCTCCAAATTTTCACTCACTTACACTGCTAATTAGCCTGTGGAATATTACACTTGATTACTTAACAGATACCTTGCCTCACAGGCCACTAATATAATTGTAAACACATCCATAACAGGAGAGGAATAAAAATACTTTGTGCAATCCATTTTCTGTAGAATATCTACTGTACTGGAAGTTTATCAAAATGTGAAGTGCATATAACAATGGAGCATACGTACACCCAGTGATGCATCATGTCTTCAGTGGGTGAATCATCCAGCAACAACTACAGTCATGTCAGCCTGGTGACGACCTGTCTCTTTTGTTGAAGTGATGTTGAATGGTCGGTTAGCACTCTTGAGGTTTACCGCAATAACATCACAACACGTGACTTCAGTTCCAACAGAATGATCTCACATGGTGGAAAAGGAGAGTCAGCTCCAATGCGATTGGTATGATGGGAGGGTGTGGACCTATTTGGCAGACAGCTATAAGCCCTGCCAATCAGAGGTGGATACTAATTAACTGATAATGCCCTCAAAGCCGGTGTTTGGAGGATATATTGGCCCGTGACAATATATACTGCAAACACCGGCTTTGAGGGCATTATCACTTTTAAACAATGGGTTACCAACATATTCAAATAATGATTGACATATTTTTATGAATTTATTCTGTATCTATGGACACAACCCACTCAATCGTTTAAAATGTTCTATTGTCATACTGGCTGGCAACGTTCTTATCCCTTGCTTGCTAGCTAGCCAACTACGGCTAACTTACAGTCATGTCAAACAGTGCAGCCAGAACAACAACAAAGTAGCTGCATTTGCATTTTTTAAGCTATTTTCTAGTGACATTTATTTGGATACATCCATAACAATGAGCTAATGATGCACAATTTCACCTGGCATAGAAAATGTGCTCTCTCGTCAGGAGCTAGCCAACAACACAGCAAACACAATCACTTCAAACTGAATCTGGAAAGACTGCAAACTAGCTGCACTTTGTTTTCATTTGACCTCTTTTCTATTGATATTTCTTTGTATAGTATATCCATAAAAATTATGCTGAATCATGATTTCGACTGGCTGAGAAAAGCTGCATGCCTGTCTGTCTCATCCCGACACGTTCATTACTGTGCGACAGCTGGATCGAATTTATACAAATCTCCGCTGTTGAAAACTAAATGTTAGTCTGAAAGCAATGTGAAATAATGTCTAGATGCTTTTTAAAGTGGAGATCAAGTTTATAAATTGCTTGGCTGGGCTGATGAGACAGTGGATTGCGCAGTCAGATGGAACAGAGTAAATAGGTATTTTAACGTCATACATTTAGCTGGTGGTAACTTGTGGAATAGACACCTGCTGGAATGCAGTTTCAACCAATCGGCATTTAGGATTAGACCCAACCATTGTGTAAACAAACATAAACAACAGCAATGTTTTGGCTACAGAAAGAGTGTAAAATCATACAGTAGCTAAACAGGTTCCAACAATCAATCTCACCAAGGGATCATATAAATGTGGTCGGCTCTTTGCTCAACTCCACTTTGAAGAATGACTGCAAACAAAAAGGTCAAATTCCCTGATCCCCCATTTTTAATTAACCTGTCCATGTGAGGTTCATCCACAACCTTATTGTGTTCCACTAGGTCTTTTATGTGAGATCGGCCGCTATAGAGGGAAAAGAGGAGAGGACAGGCGAGATAGAGTGAAATATTGTGAGGGATACTAATCTACCATCCATCTCATATTCTAATGTATCCATTATGCTCTAAAAAGAGGCTACTCGTCTATTCATTTTATGAGGCATTTACAAAAAAGATGACACTGCAAGAGGTTCACATTGTGATTAAAACTCTTTGAATTAGACCTTCAATCATCACTTACAATTGTGTATAAAGTACACAGAAATGCACTTCCGATGCCTAATCCGATTGGACTCTATAATATTAAGTGAAAAGATTGATTTACTCATTTCTAACAATGGTGCTCGCCGTTAAATTGAGAAATTGATTAGTCAACATGTTGAAAGCGTGTATATCATGCTCTCATTCACAAATCACAACATGAAAATGGTTTAAGAATAATGTCCAATAACTCACAAGCTTATTTCTCCATCCACAACAAATACATTTTCAACTTTACTGTTAGGCCTGTTAGTAAACACAAAGGCAAAACTAGAAATTCTCCCAGTGAGTTTGATGCTCTGCTACTGGATAATAACTGTACTGGGTGTTAGGGCTGACCCCATTTAGTCGACTGGTCGATTGTTTGGTTAATAGGCTGTTGGTCGACCGAGATGTCTTTAGTCGAGCAGTAGCAAAAAATGATAATACTTTAATGGTGTACAAGACACCTGTTTGATTTGCGCCTGTCTGGGTGGACAAATCCATTGTGGAGGCCATGGAGATTGCTACTGAAATTGCATATGGTTCACAGGAGGTTGGTGGAATCAGTGGAATGGTATCAAATACATCAAACACATGGTTTCCAGGTGTTTGATACCATTCCATTTGCTCCGTTACGGCTATTATTATGAGCCGCTCCTCCCCTCAGCAGCCTCCACTGATATGGTTATATTACGTAAGAACAATGGTGCAACACTAATAAAAAATTWAACAATGGTGCAACACTAATAAAAAATTATGTTATTTTATAACAAATGCACTTTTTCCTGTGTTGGATAGTGGTCGCAGTCTGCGGTTCTGAAACATCAGTGCGCTGTTGAATTAGCGTCTTTTCCTAGACCATGTTGCTATGAACCAGCATACTGTGCCTTGCAAAAGTATTCATCCCCCATGGCGTTTTTCCTATTTTGTTGCATTACAACCTGTAATTTGAATGGATTTTTATTTGGATTTCATGTAATGGACATACACAAAATAGTCCAAATTGATGAAGTGAAATGAAAAAAAGAACTTTTTCAAAATTAAAAATTAAATTAAAAAACAGAAAAGTGGTGTGTGCGTATGTATTCACCCCCTTTGCTATGAAGCCCCTAAATAAGATCTGGTGCAACCAATTACCTTCAAAAGTCACATAAATTGTTAAATAAAGTCCACCTGTGTGCAATCTAAGTGTCACATGATCTGTCACATGATCTTAGTATATATACGCCTGTTCTGAAAGGCCCCAGAGTCTGCAACACCACTAAGCAAGGGGCACCACCAAGCAAGCGGCACCATGAAGACCAAGGAGCTCTTCAAACAGGTCAGGGACAAAGTTGTGGAGAAGTACAAATAAGGGTTGGGTTATAAAACAAATATCCGAAACTTTGAACATCCCACGGAGCACCATTAAATCCATTATTAAAAATGGAAAGAATATGGCACCACAACAAACCTGCCAAGAGAGGGACGCCCACCAAAACTCACAGACCAGGCAAGGAGGCATAAATCAGAGGCAACAAAGAGACTAAAGATAACCCTGAAGGAGCTGCAAAGCTCCACAGCGGKGATTGGAGTATCTGTCCATAGGACCACTTTAAGCCGTACACTCCACAGAGCTGGGCTTTACGGAAGAGTGGCCAGAAAAAAAGCCATTGCTTAAAGAAAAAAATAAGCAAACACATTTGGTGTTCGCCAAAAGGCATGTGGTAGACTCCCCAAACATAGGAAAGAAGGTACTCTGGTCAGATGAGACTAAKATTGAGCTTTTTGCCCATCAAGGAAAACACTATGTCTGGCGCAAACCCAACACCTCTCATCCCCCCAAGATCACTATCCCCACAGTGAAGCATGGTGGTGGCAGCATCATGGTGTGGAGATGTTTTTCATCGGCAGGGACTGGGAAACTGGTCAGAATTGAAGGAATGTTGGATGGAGCTAAATACAGGGAAATTCTTGAGGGAAACCTGTTTCAGTCTTCCAGAAATTTGAGGATGGAGGTTCACTTTCCAGCAGGACAATGACCCTAAGCATACTGCTAAAGCAACACTTGAGTGGTGGGYAAACATTTAAATGTCTTTGAATGGCCTAGTCAAAGCCCCGACCTCAATTCAATTGAGAATTTGTGGTATGACTCAAAGATTGCTGTACACCAGCGGAACCCATCCAACTTGAAGGAGCTGGAGCAGTTTTGCCTTGAAAAATGGGCAAAAATCCCAGTGGCTAGATGTGCCAAGCTTATAGAGATATACCCCAAGAGACATGCTGATGTAATTGTTGCAAAAGGTGGCTCTACAAAGTATTGACTTTGGGGGGTGAATAGTTATGCACGCTCAAATCTTCTGTTTTTTTGGTCTTATTTCTTGTTTGTTTCACAATAAAAAATATTTTGCATCTTCAAAGTGGTAGGAGTGTTGTGTAAATCAAATGATACAAACCCCCCAAAAATCTATTTTAATTCCAGGATGTAGGGCAAACAAATAGGGAAAATGCCAAGGGGGTGAATAATTTCGCAAGCCACTGTATTGGTGTTGAGAACAATGTGGCGGAGGCAGCAGCAGAGTTAGGAGACAGGAAAACAGCACTTGCCCTAATTGTCTAAGAAAAGTGAGGAGAGAGGAAACCCCAACTTAATTAAGTCTGTAATCAATAGCCTAACTGTTAAATGTGCCTGGCTTTATAAATCATCCAAATATACTGTATCTACAGAAATAAGACAGATCCTGCTTTTGTTTGAGTGTTTGTTTAATAGCCTACTGATTCCATGCCTCAGCCTTAGGCAACCACAACATGTTGGATAAAAAATGTACAGTTCAAAAGTTTAGCGTCACTTAGAAATGTCCTTGTTTTTGAAAGAAAAGCAAATTTTTTGCCCATTAAAATAGCATCAAATTGATCAGAAATACAGTGTAGACATTGCTAATGTTGCAAATTACTATTGTAGCTGAAAACGGCTGTTTTTATGGAATATCTACGTAGACGTACAGAGGCCTATTATCAGCAACCATCACTCCTGTGTTCCAATGGCACATTGTGTTAGCTTATCCAAGTTTATAATTTTAAAAGGCTAATTGATCATTTTTGAATGGTAGTGTAAATGTTGCAATTCTTCAGCCATTCCTGAACTTAAGACCAAAAACAAGCTACATTTGAACACTACCAAAACAAATGATCTATTTATCCTGTCTCTTCGCGTAAAAATCTGAAGAGCTGGGATGGTTGTATCCCCATATATATATATATATATATATGGGGATACAACCATCCCAGCTCTTCAGATTTTTACGCGAAGAGACAGGATAAATAGATCATTTGTTTTGGTAGTGTTCAAATGTAGCTTGTGCCGATAGTGGACAGCGTTGTTTTATGTCAGTTCATAAACCATGTGCCATTGAATCGGTACATCGAAAACCGATAGTGGACAGCGTTGTTTTATGTCAGTTCATAAACCATGTGCCATTGAATCGGTACATCGAAAATCTCTTCCCAACTATTTTGCAATCTATACYGCACACCTGTCAATGTTTTGATCCTTAAAGGAAACTGGTATACTTTTTTATTTATCACAATTTTCTTTAGCCAATTTTGGTCTTTAATACAGAGCTGACAGACAAGTTCCTTACTTTCTCCCCCTTCCACTTGCCTCTTCTTTTTTTGCAGTAATGCTGCAATTAGTTGGTTGTGATTTTGAGTAGAGCAGACATTTCCATATATTTTTATTAGCTGCATGTGTAAAATAACTCCACCAGTCCTATTTATGATATAATTTACAAAGATTATACTTTATTTTATCTAAAAGTATTTTTTATATATATTTGAGTTCAACCATAACATTTGTTGCAATAGTTGTTATTTTCCAGTGAATTACACTGAAATTGCAACTAACTTTCTATGGCTTGTTTTAAAAATAGCAATATTTTGGAGATTATTTCATTTTCAAATAACCGAAAGTGAGAGGTTGTAATATGAATAAAGAGAAAAAGGCCATTCTTGATCATGGGGTGAGACATCCTTAGTAATTTGCTAGAGAACCAGTTCGGATTTAAGTATAACTTTTGAATGGCTGAAGCCTTTAGTGACTGTTCTAATGCTTTAATATTGAATCATTTCTGCCCTCCAAATTCATATTCATTATATAACTAGGCCCGTTTAATTCCAAATAAAATAGATTTTTTTCTCTCTCATATAATTWAAAAAAACAAGTCACTAGGTGTAGGCAAGGCCATAAGCAAGTAGGTCAACTGGGATATGACTAAGAGTCAATCGGGGGGATTTTTCCACAAATAGACAGGTATTTTCCTTTCCACGGTAGCAAGATCTAACTGTCTATAAAAATGTATTGTAATTAGATAATTACTTTCTTTCGGGATATGAAAACCGAGTATTAATGATGAACTACACGGTAATGTAAAAGTTACATTTTTTTTGTGATCCAATACATAATACAGTACACTTGTCATAATTTGGTTGTAATCCAGAGAGGTTAGAAAAAGTATCTAGATCATCTATGAGGCTGTGGAGGCATCCAAATTGTGTATTTAAAAGAAAACATGAACCATCAGCATACAACTATTGTTGGATCTGATTATAATTGCTAACATTTCAATGGCCATAATAAATAGATATGCCGATAGTGGACAACCTTGTTTAACTCCTCTTGACATTTTAAAACTTTCTGAGAAGTAGCCATTATTTACCATTTTACACCTAGGGTTACTACGCATAACTTTATCCCATTTTATAAGAGATTCTCCAAAATTGAAATATTCCAGGCATTTATATATAAATTCCAGTCGTACTTCATCAAAAGCCATTTCAAAGTCTGATTGTTCTGTTGCTAGTGTTGTTTACATTGTTCCAAACGGTCAGAAAAGTTATGTTGTATTCTAACAGTACCTGTTGGCACACACAATATGCACGAAGCGCTTGCTCCTTACCTTCTTTTTCTTGATATCCAGTATTTTCCACAACAATTCAAATGTATTCCACACATCCGACTTCCCCTCTAAGCAACCAGTAAACATTCCCCTGTTTCGAGTTTGTCACTTCCTCTATATCCATTTTGCTGTCACATGTGTTAGGAGTTTGTTAAAACCAATTAATTGATGTGATTATGATATACTATAAGTCAGACCCTATTGGTCATCTGCATGTGATGCATACATGTGTCACGTAAGGAGAGCAAGTGTTGAGGGATTAGGAATTTTTTCCTAAACAAATGAGGGATTTCGGTAACAGAACTTTTCAGTCAGAAATGGCAGTAATTATGTTGTAGCTTCAGCAACATGGACAGCGCAATAAACACTGTTGAAGTTCAGTGGTGGTGAGTGCAGCAGGGAGGAGAGACAACGGGTGCTAGTCACACAGTCACTCGCTGTCATTTTTTTGAACACAGCCCAGCAAGTCTGGGCACAATCAAATCAATGGCGGTCGGCCTCCTTCTAGTCATTTGTGTGTCTTAATTATTTAATCAAACAGTGTTCCTAAAGCATCAGACAAGCTCAGTGCATATAGTTGATTTGATTAAAACACATAGGATGTGTGTATATATGGAAAAATACACAGGCGACTCTCGGTCGACCAAGATGTTTTTTAGTCGGGGACAGCCCTACTGGGTGTGCATTCACTAATGCTTTGATGTCCCTTGTCAATGTAAATTATATTTAGATTTCAAAAACAAGGAAGCTGTGCTTTTGTTCCTTTTCATAATGTAATATAACAATATATGCCATTTAGCAGACACTTTTATCCAAAGCGACTAACGGTCACCCTTGTATACATTTTACTATAGTAAAGTATGTTATATGAATATGTTAACTCCACAGACTCACAAGATCTCATGTAACAAGGGTAGTTAAGTTATCCCTAAAGGATACCATTATCAAGGATGTCCAAATGGATACAATTGCCTACACTGAGTATACAAGGTGAAAGCTATGATCCCTTATTGTTGTCGCTTGTTAAATCCACTTCAATCAGTGTAGATGAAGGGGAGGAGACAGGTTAAAGCCTTGAGACAATTGAGACATGGATTGTGTATGTGTGCCATTCAGAGGGTGAACGGGCAAGACAAAACATTTACAGTAAGTGCCTTTGAACAGGGTATGGTAGTAGGTGCCAGGTGCACCGGTTTCCTGTGTGAATCAAAAATAGTCCACCACCCAAAGGGCATCCAGCCAACTTGACACAACTGTGGGAAGCATTGGAGCCAACATGGGCCAGCATCCCTGTGGAACGCTTTCGACACCTTGTAGAATCCATGCCCCAATTGAGGCTGTTCTGAGGGCAAAGGGGGGGGGGGGGGGTGCAACTCAATATTAGGAAATTGTTCCTAATGTTTGGTATACTCAGTGTATATTCCTACTGTATGTGAAGGCTCCAACTTGTGGCAAAACTAAATTCCTTTATTAAGTGCTCCTGCACTTATGTGTACATGATTCCTTCTTAGCCGCTGCATGAGTGCTCATTGCTCAACCCCTATTACCCAGACCATACTATACATCATGAACCATGGTTATGATAAATGTGCCCTCCATCCAAGAACCAAAACAAACAGTCAGCTAAACATCGCTTCCAACACATAATTCCATCTAAGCAAGTCTATTGACCAAACTAATAAACAAAAAATAGCACCTGAGAAAATAACCATCTCTCTCTCTGAGTGGTTGGGGAAAGGAGCCCCACCCTGTTCACAACACTGAGAACAAAAACAAACTCCCTCCAAGGAGCCTGGGCAAATACACACGCTCCAACCAACAGAGACAAACAACAATAATGTCAGAGGATCTACTGGGAGACTGGGCTATTGAACAGCAGCTTTAACACAAACAAGGTTGAGAATATGTATGTGTGTGTAACACAGAAAAAAAWATATATAGAGAGAGAGATAGAGAGAGCGAAGATAGAAAATAATTCCCCCATTCTCAGGTCATCTGAGTCATCGAGGTAACAGAAGTCAATCTCATCATCTATTCGTCTACTATGTTTTTTGGACAAACCACATCTGTACGATTTCATTTAGGTTAACGCCTTTCCTTTCAATATGCAATATTGTATGTTTCAACTCAACATTCAAGGGACTCTAGTCATGAATCTAGGTTAACAAAGCTATTATCTACAAAGGTAATGTGTCCTCATGAGAAGCTCTAAATCCTCAAGGCCCTCCACAATCACCAGCCTTGAGCACCATGGTTATGTTTCAGCCTACTGTAAGCCTAGTGAAGGGGGAGCTGTAAACCATCCACACAGTTATTCTTTTGATAACTGTTTCAATGAGGGAGAGATCCTATTTGACCCAGTAAATCAAACTAGTAGTCAAGATGTTGACTAGTCTGTCCATCAAATACCTTCATGTGTAACATCTTCACTTGACGTAGCTCTCCATCTCAGACATTGTCAAATGTATGACTAATAATGAGACAACAATTTACATTTTTACAGTACTGCCCAAATGGTCCATCCAGGTACATTGTGGTGTACCACAGCGAGGGATATAGGACAATGATCCTGTTCTACTGTCTTCCACTGGTACCTTACAGAGACAAAATATTTGTAACAGTAACCTCCAGACTTTCATCTGTGTTCATCAGAGTAATTGATCTTCTCCTAGAGAGCAGTGTATCTGATAATTACAGCTCCCCTATTACCACCCAGCTGGTAAATACATATCAAATAAATAAGCAACAACCAGTCAATTAAGAGCAGCATGTTTTAATCAGGGTTCTAAACCATGTTTTAATCAGGGTTCTAAACCATGTTTTAATCAGGGTTCTAAACCATGTTTTAATCAGGGTTCTAAACCATGTTTTAATCAGGGTTCTAAACCATGTTTTAAGTACTAACATCTAATGCAGAAGAAGACTAGACAAAAAGGGGACGTTCAAGTTCAAAGTGAAGTTACATCAGTTTAGTTTACTTAGAACATTTCAATGTGCATAATTTTGCTCAATCGTTAAAAACATGCTCTGATAAGGTAATTAATATTCACCTCTAATTAAAGGTGTTTTAATTGTGAACACGGTGCCAGGAAACATGGGAATAACAGTGTTGTTCAATCTCAAAGTAGTAGTTCAAATAAAACAGGTCCTTTTCTTGAGGAGAGATGGAGAGCAAGAGAGAACATTGTTTAATTCAAAGGCAGAGAGAAAGAGTGCTTTAACAAACTGTCAACAAAATCTGCATTGCTGCTCTCCCTGTCTGCATARACTCTCCCCTGTCTCTCCTCAAGCCCACAGTGCTGCCGGCTCAGATCTGAGTACTCTAATGGCTTATCACATCGTGAGCGGCAGGGCTAAGCTGGAGCGATGCGCCTAAAACATGATCAAAGCACAGAAACTTTCCGCCCAGCACTGGTGATGGAAGAGCAGGCCCTGCCATATTATGTTTCTTGTCAGGGAGAGGCTGCCAAGTGAGAATACACCAAAGACGCCAAGGCTGAGGCTGGCTCCCATAGAGGTGCTCTGCTCCCTAGGCCTTAATGCACATGTAGTGAGAAATACTATGGCAACATACAACATACAACTAGTGTTTCTGGTGTTCTGAAGGAGGCATTACTGCTTATGTTTGGGTGTTGTTAATTCTCACTGACAGGCAGCATAGCAGATCCCAGAGTAGTGAGGAAGCATCAGTATGATGAGAAGGACTGTTGTCCAATAGGCAAAGACCTTAAGGTGAAGGCAAGAGACCTCGTACATACACGTGCCTACACGTACAAACAGGCCAGCTGAGAGAAACAGGTGTAGAGGTCTCGCCTGGCAGCTGAACACAGATTGTAGCATATGGCTGGGCCCCTGATGTCTGCCTAAAACTGTTTGCTGCTTAGGCCTACCTGTGAAACACCCAGAAGGGAGGCCAGGTATCTCCAAGCAAAGTTGGAGATATTTTGCTGGGGAAATTGTCCCCCAAAAAATCTGAATTTCGGTAAATAGTGCATTCTTACAAAAACATGGGCAAGACAAAATTAGCTTGTGCTTCAAATACCAAAATAGGGTTCAGTACATTAGCCAGCCCAGATTATTATATGAGTATATAGTCAAGTTCCACCTTTGTCCACTTCAAAACAGCCCATCTCAACTGGATCAGCAGCGATTCTAAAGACTCAAGTTCCATATAGGCCACATGGTGACAAGTCAGCATGATCCAGCCACTGGTATAGAGAGCATGCCTCAGGTCCAACGTATCTGGACCTTGAAACCTGCACAGAGACAAAGGGCATACGTGTCCCTCCCAAGCATTCAGTCATTGAGAAGAGCAGCAAGCAGGGACCAAGGCCACCACTCAACAGGGATAGGAGAACCTTCACCTGGAGAAGTGTCTCTACACTCTTAGAAAAAAAAGGTTCCAAAATGGTTCTTCGGCTGTCCCCATAGGAGAACCCTTTTTTATTTCAGGTAGAACTAGGCTTGGGCGGATTACCATATATTCCGTATACCTGGGTATTTGGAAAAAACCACGGGAAGGTTTTTAATACTGTCAATACCGTTGAAACTATTTCTTAAATTCTAATCTGTAGTCAACTTGTGCAAGACGTTAGGAGATAAAGCAGATTGCGTTCTTCATTTCACCTGTCACATCATTTTACACTATGAAGCTTACCGTAGTTCCCCAGAACAGTTGAGTCAGTCACGTGTTTGTTTGTAAATAGCACAACGGGAGAAAGCGGGAGTCCAGCTGGGTATTTGATTTAACTTGCTAGTTAGCTGAGACGGGGCATCATATAGTGTTAGCTTTCTACCGTGTTTGAGAAGTCAAAGCGCTTTGGAGTAGTTATCTGTACAGCTGCCACTGCTGCTATCTTGATTTCCTTGCTTTTATTTTTTCTCCTCTCTGTTCTCGGCCCGTCAACTCCTCCCCAATATTCTCCGAGCAGAGCAGGCAGGGCCGTTGCCCTAGCGACTCCAGTGTCTCTCGTTCACATTTGCTTGTAAATGTCCAAGCTCACCAAAAACCACATTCGGTAGCTACTACCTATACTTCTATAACTTTATGAGCTGGATTGCCTGTCTTTGCAATTAGTTAATTTTTTATTTGTGCTCATTAGCATATTTCGCTAGCAGCCTCTATTGAAATTCGCTAGAAGTTTGTGCTAACGTTTTGTTAACATTCTGGTAATAGACGCCCAATTGGCAATTTTTTGCGTTTTTAGCACCCCTTTGTGTACTACGACAGTAATACCGTAAATCACAGGATGAGAGAAGGGCAGTATAACGATATGAAAAATCGGGATTACGCCCAACCCTTGGTAGAACCCTCTGTGTAAAGGGTTCTACCTGGAACCCAAAAGGGTTTTACCTGGAACCAAAAGAGTTCTACTTGGAACCAATAAGGGTTCTTCAAAGGGGACAGCTGAAGAACCKTTTTAGGTTCAAGATAGGTAAGAGTGTAGACTCATTACCAGCCAAGAAACCTGGGAATAAGGAAATGTGCCACCACAGCACACATCAGTGCGCATATTACATGAAATACTTCACATTGGCTATGAATGCATATCATCACATGTGACCACTACAACCTGCATGGAAAACACAAAGGTAAATAGTGCCGTGTAACAGAACATTACAGAAACATCTAGATCTGTTCAGTAATGAGAAATTAAGAGAATATCTCTGGATATCAGAGGGGGCATACTTTGGTGTTTTTAAAAGTCAATTTCCTAGAAAGTCTCACCACTGGGAGCAGTGTTGTGAGGTTCCCTCTCTTGACGCTAGGGGTCAGATTTTTCCCAAGGTAAACGGACTATTTCTCAGGTCCAGATCGTAGAATATGCATATAATTTACAGATTAGGATAGAAAACACTCCAAAGTTTCCAAAACTGTCAAAATATTGTCTGTGAGTATAACAAAACTGATTCTGCAGGCGAAAACCTGAGAAAATCTAACCCGGAAGTGATTTTATTTTATTTTTAATCTGTGTTTCCTGGCCCGTCTTTCTTCCATTTAAAGGAGTATCAACCAGATTCCTTTTCAAATGGCTTCCTCAGGCTGTGACCAGGCTTTAGACATAGTTTCAGGCTTTTATTTTGAAAGATTAGCGAGATTTTTCAAAACTAGTCAGGTGTCCTCTGATTAGTTCCTGTGCGCGCGAGAGGGGTAGCTCTCCATTTTCTTTCTCTCTTTTATTGAATAGGTTACGGTCCGGTTGAAATATTATCGATTATGTTTGTTAAAAACAACCTGAGGATTGATTATAAAAAACATTTGACATGTTTCTACGAACATTATGGATACTTTTTGGATTTTTCGTCGAACGGAACGAGGCTTTGGTTTTCTGAACATAACGCGCACACCAAATGGCATTTTTTTGTTATAAAAGTAATATTTATCGAACAAAAATAACATTTGTTGTGTAACTGGGAGTCTCGTGAGTGCAATCAATTGAGTGAGTGAGTGCAATCAATTGATTGATACACTCACAAAAGCTTGGATTGCTTTCGCTGCAAAACATATTTTCAAAATCTGACAAGATAGGTGGATTAACAACAAGCTAAGCTGTGTTTTGGTATATTTCACTTGTGATTGCATGATTAGAAATATTTTAAGTAATATTTTTGAATCTGATACGTTTGGGAATTTTCTTCTGCCTTTCAGGACCGGAACGAGGCTGTAGTTTTCTGAACATAACGCGCAACCCAAATGGCGTTTTTTTGTTATAAAAGTAATATTTATCGAACAAAAAGAACATTTATTGTGTAACTGGGAGTCTCGTGAGTGCAAACATCCGAAGATTATCAAAGGTAAGCGATTAATTTTATTTATTTTCTGACTTCCGTGACCATGCTAATTTGGGGCTAGCTGTTGTAGCATTGATTGATACACTCACAAAAGCTTGGATTGCTTTCGCTGCAAAGCATATTTTCAAAATCTGACACGATAGGTGGATTAACAACAAGCTAAGCTGTGTTTTGGTATATTTAACTTGTGATTGCATGATTATAAATATTTTTTGTAATATTTTGCGCCCTGCAATTCAGCGGTTGTTTAGGAAAATTATCCCGCTAAAGGGATCCGTAGCGCAGAGAAGTTAACCTGTGTGGCTCCTGACTGTGGACCCCTGGATCAAGGAGAAACCCACCCAAGGGTCTGATCCCGCCTCAGTTCATCTGTCAACCCCACAGCTGGCAGAAAGGGATCTGTGACAATCGGGCCAATTGGGCACATAATCTGAGTCCTATTCCAATCAGCCCAGGTCTGCAGCTGATGGGTCGGACATGGATATGCTGGCCTGAGCTCTGGCCTGGGGGGCACATCTCCATTCTCCACTATGGAAGAGGTATACTACAGTATGCCCACCAGACGGTCACTTTGGATTGGAACCATGACAATTGTAACCAATGCATTAATGGTCCAGAYAGGTTGGCAGAGAGGTTTGGAACTCTCTTTCTTATCGGTCTAATATTAACTAATTTACCGCCTGGTGTTGTTACCAGGCAGGCTAAAACTCCATCCCAGCAAAACATGCTTAAATTTCAGGTGGCCTTGCCTCCCGAGTGGCGCAGCGGTCTAAGGCACTGCAGTGCTTGAGGCGTCACTACAGATCCGGGTTGGATCCCGGGCTGTGTCACACCCAACCGCGACCAGGAGACCCATGAGGCGTTTGGGGAGAGTTTGGCCAGCCGGGATTTCCTTGTCCCATCGCGCTCTAGCGACTCCTGTGGCGGACCGGACACATGCACGCTGTCACGGTCGCCAGTTGTACGGTGTTTTCTCCGACACATTGGGGCGACTGGCTTCCAGGTTAAGCCAGCAGAGTGTCAAGACGCAGTGCAGCTTGGCAGGGTCGTGTTTCGGAGGATGCATAGCTCAACCTTCACCTCTCCCGAGTCCGTACAGGAGTTGCAGTGATGGGACAAGACTGTAACTACCAATTGAATACCACGAAATTGGGGGGAGAAAAATGTATTATAATAATACAAACAAAATATCTGCCCGTCTTTTCAAACAGCTCTTACACTAAAAGGGCATTATCATAATTTCACAGTATTACTCCAACCTCATAGTGTGGAAATATATATAAAACACAGGAAAATCACATTTTTGACTGCACTGGGCCTTAAAAAACTGATGCAATCCTAGCAATCTTTAAATATATCTCACATCTCAGATGCCCATCGAGGTTTGACTAGGCTAGTCAGCGCTACAGCAAAATGTGTGAAAAAAATCAGCAATGACAATGTACATATTTTAATATATATGAGAGGTGTTGAGATTTGCACTGGCATTTGCTTTCTTTATGAGTAAATTAAGCCTGAAAGTAAGGTTTCACTCAGTCATTACGCTCTCTACTCCTACACACTCCTGCGAAGTTTTCACATCTCAATGCAAACCGACACTACTACAGAGAGAGTAGTTTTCAGCCGTAGACACATTGAAACGGCTCTTTCATTAATAGTCTTCCATTCTAGTATGTAAGTGAACTGATTTTTTAAAATCTCCTTTTAATTGATTATTGATGATAAGCAAGTGAAACAACATAATTGTCTCAGTTGGGCATCCACCAAAACAAAATAATAGAGAAGCCTGTATGATGTTCAGCASTGTTTCCCAAACCAGGGTTTGCCTGATTTGAAAATTAAGTTGCGAGAGAAACTCTGAAAATGTGTTGCTTGGTTCATAGAACCACAGTTACATGAGTAACCTCCGATATCAGCTAAATGCGATTGAGACAAACAGAGCGGTTTCTGTTTTCTTCCTACATATATGGCTCTACAGTGTTTCCTCTGGAAAATTGTGTAGCAGTGGGGGGAAAAGGTCGCAGGGGCGGGTGCGGTTGAAGGGGAGGTCCTGCCCCCCTTTTTGGGGGGTTCCGGGGTCCCCCCAAAATGTTTATGTAGAAGGGCTGAAAAGCTCAGTTCTGTTGACTTTTTAAAAGGACATTCTATTCCAAAATGAATGAAAATAAAATATTGCTGACACCATCTAAAATATAATTTCCACCTCCAGAAATTAGCCCAATAACATATTATTATTAGTTTAAATTATGTTAACATATTGGACCATGCAATTTCCTATGTATGGTCCATATTATCAGGTATCCTATTAGCAATAAGCATTATCACCTGTAGCCCAACTAATGGAGCATAGTGGCTATAAATAAATAGGCTGAAGCATGGGGTTGCCTATCTGCATTTACCCTATTGGTCTAATCATTAGCTAGATCCCAAATGTAATATTTTAACTAGTTAGCATCCTATTGATGAATTTTATGTCTCCAAAAACGTGCATAAATACAGTGAATATAAGGTAGGCCTACATTAGGGTAACTTGGGATAACCTGCCACCCGGTGTAACATGCCCCCTGCCTGTACTTCTCACAGAAACCACTTAATGTTGCCACTACTCTTGCTCAACAAAAAATGTAATCCATCTCAAGACCTTTTTTTTATGTCACTCCCCAATTACCATTGAACGCAATGATGGTGTTCTTTTCTACACAGATGATCATACACAATTATTGCCTGATGATCTTCTGAACTTCCCAATACCTTTCCAATACATTTTAGTCACTTCAAACCATACTTCAGATTGAAGATCTGTCAGACGTATTTGTAATTGACTGCCATAGCCCCAAATAAAAAATTTAACATTGGCTGTTGATTCCATAAAATTATTTTGAGGTAGGGTGGCATTTTACCCCAAGTTACCCTACAATTGACCCATGTTACATTTAGCCCCACTGTCCCCTATGCACTCACAGCAAATTGCAAAGCAGTAAAGTGCTTATCCATGACCCTGCTAAAAACTCTGGGTTTAAAATGGTGCAGTTCGCGCATATTTAGGAGTTGAGAAATAAATAAAGTAGGAATGGAAAGCTGTGATTGCCCTCTTTTTAACTTATGCCTTTAAAACTGCTGTTTTTCTCCACGATTGCAAGAATTATTGTGGATTGACTGCTTGTCAGAATGCATGTTTCACTCCCTATGGCATTCGTAACTTGAATGCGCCTCGAGAGGAATATTTATCTCGCATAGAACACACAACAAGCCGACTAGGTAAATAGATAAACTATTCTACTATGGGGTTGCCAGATTTTTCTAATCATTACTTGTTTTGTTTAGCATGGCGGCAATGATTTTGCAGTGGCGCAGCGCCACAGTTAAATGACTGCAGCTTAAACACTGTGGCTCTAACTTTTGAACGGTTTAAACTATAAGCTATTATGACCCTTGGAACAAGTATGTCTTCTGTTTCCCTCTAAAATGCTCAAAAGCTGCGCATGACTCGTTAGAACAGAGTGGACAGGACTGGAACCAAAACAGCCTGGGGGAAAAATAACATTATCATTTAAAGCAATGATGGTGTTCTTTTCTACACAGATGATCATACACAATTATTGCTTGATGATCTTCTGAACTTCCCAATACCTTTCTAATACGTTTTAGTCACTTCAAACCATACTTCCTTCAGAATGAAGTACTGTCAGACTTATTTGTAATAGACTACCATAGCCCCAAARAAAAAATGTAACATTGGCTGTTGATTCCATCCCTTTTTGTATATGGTGGAGTCTTGATTTCGTTTTTTATATATTAAAATGCGGTCACAGGACAAAAACAATTGGTAACCCCTGATGTACAGTATAACATGAAATATTAGGGCTGAGAATTGCCAAGGACCTCATGATACGATATTATCACAATACTTAGTTGCCAATATGATATGTACTGTGATTCTCACGATTCTGATGATTATATATCTATTGCAATTTAATACTGCAATTTTATTGCGATTCAATGTTCCAAACATATTGCTCGCCATGTCTGCTGCAGAAGGACAAGAGAGAGCCATGAGGAAACAAGTTTTGATCAGTCATGGAAATAAAGGTGCTAAAAACATGTTGGCTCACCATTTAAAAAGAAGATAGAGAACAAGTTAGAGATGGAGAAATACCGGAGTTCTGACACAGGTTCAGCCGACAAGCACTAGCTAACTTTAACTACCTAGCAAAATGAGAATCTATACTTGGAGTCATAGAAACAATATAATATAGTCAAAAGGGATACTACAAAAAAAATCATCACTATGAAATATACATGAAAATGATATACAAACTAAACTGGCAACTGGTAACAAAATAGCAGCTAATGACTTCCCAAAAAATCAATGCAGTGAAAAAAGAATGCGTGAAATAAACTAAATTCATATGTCCAGTCTAAAATAACTCCTTTTTATATCTACAAATTTGTTAAACTAAAGCCAACCAACTTCTTTCTTTATCATGCAACGATAATCAATTAATTATGAATAATTAATTGATAGTAATTGCACACTTCCTTTCTTTCCCCGTTACCAGTGACATTTTGTCAACCTTCCTCCCTTTATTAAGGACAGATGACAGAGGAAGACATTAATTAATGGTTGGCTGAGTTAATGGCTGTCCTGAGCGTGTGCAGTCTCCATGGAGACAGAGGAGTCGTTCCGAGCTCACCTAAAGCCGTCCACTCCCTGACCAATGGCCTGGCAGCCTGGCATGGAGAGCACAGTGTGCCAGGGGCACGGCGCAGAGAGGCAACAGCTGCCTGGGCACGCCACAGGGGGTGGGACACACTAACCTTTACCCTGCAAATATTGTCCTGCTTCCCTTTGTTAGCCATTCCATTAGAATGCAATAGCATACTAATAAATACTGTTGGTCCACTTGTCACAGTTGTGCTACTTAGCATCCCACTATTCATTCTCTAAGCCTTTCCTGTACATTTAAGACCAATCTTAATGTGAAAATGTGTGAGTCACATGAGAAATTCATGGTGTGAATGTTCCGACAGTGAGATGATGATAAATACACAATTAAATACACAAGATACATAGGGGAAGTTATTCATAAGTGGTACCACTTTAAATTATTGTAATCTGTATTAACCATTAATTACAAGATAAATCAAGCAAATACCCTAATACCAGTCCTAGTCTGGAAACTCTACGTAGTGTGAAACCTCATTCCCACATTGGGACAAAAATAACTATTATTATCATTGAGCGAGGGCACAGTCAGTTTACAGGCACTCCATACCCAGCACTGGTCATTTCAGTGTGTGTTCACAAATAGTGAGCCCTCAGATGAAAGAGCAAGCCCGTCCACTCCGGGATGGGAGTCCTCCTCAGACTGATTGCATGAGTGGCTAATTTACTATCTCACCAAGTTAGCCACAACTCTCCAAAAAGAGAACCCAAAACAAATGCCTGTGTATGTATTGAAGAGGCCAAACTGAAAATATGGACTTTTGAAAACACAAAAGAACATTACGGATTGAATAGGAATTCAATGAGGCTAAGTAATAACACTGCATAAGACTAGCCTGTCAACAATTGTAATATTTTTTTTACCTGCTTTTTTCAGTTGCAATAAGGGGCAGAGAAAGTACTGTAGTTTGATCTGGTGTAAAGCAGTGTGAGAGGACATGGTTAGTGTGTTCCTGTCATACTTGTCATGGGTTGAAGAATCAGCAGGAGAACAAAGGCTGGGACTCTCTGGACACTGGCTGTGTTAAACACCAGAGCAGGAAAGTTGCAAAGAAAGTTCACCCTGTGCTTTTTAAACCTGGGTCAGCATTTGCAAAGGTTCATTTCTGCATAAGTGAGCACACAAACCCCAGTGCCTGTTCAAATAGTCTGTAGCTCTCTCTCAGGCAGATCATGACAACAGCCCAGCAGCAGCACTGTTTGATCTTCAATGTTTTCCTTAATCTGGGTTGTCAAGGTTCGCTTGTTGGAGGCTGTTTACTTTACTTCTCCTACAAAAGTTTTTTTTTCTTCCTCAGACAATGACTAATCCAAAGACCAACGAAGAGGGAGCTCTGCCAATGATAGATGTTAAAGCTGCAGTTGCCTTTTATTTTTTAGATTTAGTTTTAGCTCCAATGGTGCCAGCTGCAGATTCGGTTCAGATTCTTTATTAATATCTAACTGTTGTGTGCTTGTTGTGTTCCCTTTTAGCTTAGGGAAACAATCATGCTCAGTATATTTCTACAATTATTCAAGAATTATAATAAACCCTGTCTGCAGGTTATAGTTTGTAGGCCTAGTTATTTTATTTGCAATAATGATGATTTTATATACAAAAAAAAAATAATGAGTAAATAATAGAATATAATACAAAATAGTATAATAACTGAAGACACTTAAAAAATACATGACATTAAGTGCAAACAAAAGAAAGTTTTCATTTATCTACGTTAGTTCATTACATTTAATTACCTAATTATATTTTGTTAAGAGATCAAAATACTATAGTAGATAGGGTATTTGTTGTATAGAAAACATAAGTCATTTATCAGTTCATGTTCTAATTTCACCATGCCAGAAGGTGATGGGCCTCGCATTAGCTGGTGCGGTGGAATATCTTCTTGCAAATAAAGATGCATAGCCTAATTTACTACAACCTAAACCCAATCAAGAAAGTGTTGTCAAACTTTCAGCCTCCAACCACTAACAAGTCAACAAAGTGGGATAGTACTTGTAGTGAATAATATAAGTCTAGAAAATATGCTAAGAGATGCTTAGAGTATAAAACCAGTATTCAATACAATTGTAGTTCACTATAATGACGTTATAATAATATTATAACATTATTATAGTGATTTGCAATTATGAGAGTAGTCTACAGACATGCAAGTGCTACAGTAACTTCCAAATCTTGGTACATATTTGGTTATATCAATGCACATGATTGAACTATCAAAAGTATTGCTTCCCACTCTGTAATCATAAGAAATAATAATGTGTCAAAATGTGAATCTACAGTGAGTCTGGTCCGTCTTGAAGAGTTTGCGGAAGGTACCACGTGGGGAAAAGCACCTTATCCCTGATTTTGGTCCAAAGAAATCACCGCACTAAACTTCCTCTCTCCATTCAATAAACTCATGTTGAGTTACAAAGTGTATACACGGAGTATACCAAGAGCATGGTTTCACAAAGTATAACTTGCACTTCTTACTTGATCTTCTGTTAAAGGATATTTACCCGGGGTCACAAACATGAGAAAATAAGTGAGCAACTACCGACCTAACTTCTAGAAAAGTAGCAAATGCAGTGTCTCTTCTAATGCTGTATCACTGAGCCTTTCGAAGAGTATACACGGTTTGCAGCGCATAGCACAAAACATCAAACAGTATTTCAGCTCTCATGTCATATTATTGGTGTTGTTTATTAGTTTATTTCGCCATAGAAACCATTCTAAAAAAAACATTGGCAAACAAAGACAAACTCCATGTGAGCAAACTGAAATAGTAGAATCAATGTCTAACGAGACAACATTATAATACGATAAACTTACCCAATCGACAATGGTAGGTGCACGCAGTAGACAATTCTGTGCTAGAGATAATGAACTGTACACGCGATCTTGTGTACCAAGTAAGCATGCAATATTCACACTGTAAATACTACCAACATTACTCCGCTTGGGGGACTAACTTTAACTGCGAGGATACATCTCTGCTGCATTCACGGAGAGCGCTGTTACCGGTAAAATAATCTAGACTTCACGCCACGTTCTGTCTCGAATACGAGAGCGAGCTCTTTCTAATGTTATTACATTTTAATTCGCATTGAAAGAAAAAAATAATCGCGAATTTGGATGTTATTTTCTGATGTTCCAAATCCGTGACGTCATATCCACCTGCTGGGTAAACAACATTCATTGTAGATCTTCACAGAATTTTGACAGAAGTCATATATTCGTTACCACTTACAATACACAGTAGTAGCCAATTCAAATGATGCATGCAATTTTGGTGAGAGATGTAATGATGCATTAGTTTTAGCAGAAAGGCTCGACACCAACGGCTTGTCATGAAGTAAAAATGTCTAGACGTAAGCTAGCTAATTACAATTGATGCAGAAAGTTTTCTTTTCTTTTTTCTGCACTTTGTCCAATGGAAGGAAGGAGTTCGAGAGGTTAAAGTTCGATAGAAACCAAACTAGACTCCTATGTCTCAGCCTTAACTTTGTTGGAAAAATGTTTTTTTTGTCCCATACTAATAAGATATATATTAATTTAACTTCGCTTATAGCATGTGCGTGGCGACACTCCACAACACAAACTATATAGCTATATTTTTGTAAATTGTTGCGTTATACATTCACTTCACTAACTCCTTCCCCTATATTATAAAGTGCATTATTAGTTACTTCAAAACATATGTTATAAGCCTGTAATAACTGCCTTCAGCGACCTGCCTGTGAAAACGGAATGTTCCCCCGTTTCAGCTCGATTTACTGTCACTGAAGGACTTAAGACATTATGGCAGTAATTAAAATGTCTGTCATTTGCCCCCTACAGAAGAGAATTATCATGGGTCGGTCCAATAGTCCAGTTAACACTTGTTGAAAAGCAACATTAATTTAACCTCAATAGAAAATATTTTAAGTCTCTTTGTCCTTGATCAAGGTCTGCAAAGCACCGTTGATTTCTTTACAAAAMAGTAAATTTATCATGGCTGCATCTAGGTGGCACAACATGGCTGATGGGTTTTCTTAGAAACGCTGTTTCTTTGGTGTAGAGCGCCACCCACTGACAGCAGTTGAAGCCGTTACTGTCTTCTTACTCCTCATATGATAAAACAGTAAACAGTGAATTATCACTTTAATAACCAAATATCTAAGTTGTTAGTCACACAAAATGTTACATTCTCATGTAGACATCAAGTCTATGCCTGTATAGGCCATTCCTTAAATGATAGAGCTCTCTGCAGCTGAAAGTCACATTGGAGTTTAACAATCCTGAAAAAACACAAAGCTATATAGTAAAGAGTACTGGTGACATAGTAGAGGTGTATTGTTATCACATCTGGTCATAGTGGATATTCTGCTAGTAAAGAAGTTGAGAAGAAACAAGCATGCATTGGAGAGACACATCAAACCTGGCATGGTTAGCATGACCAGACCACAGGGTTGTGTTCAATAGTCCTCTGCTCTTCTCTCATACAGCCACAGAAACATGCAGGCGTGGGATTTGTGTTTGGTCCATGTGAAGTCCAACAACTGCAGTCAGACAGGGTGTAAAATTAGAAATAATCTRTTGTCAATGAAGAAAACATACAACAGACAAGATTATGTGTAACAAATATACAGTACTTTACACCCAAAATACAAACAAAAAGAATACATAGAATAATATCTATGGATACCCCTTAATACTGGGGAATAGGGAAATTGACTAAATGAACTATTCCAACATAGGATATTATAAATAAAAAGATAGGGGAGGAATCATAGATTAAATTAATTCAAATTCACACAACAGCACATCTTGCACTGGAAATTAATTTTGATCCTGAAAACAAAAGCTGTTTGATCAATCAGACAATGTTTATGGTGAAATTAATCTAGTTTTGAAATTGATTGTCACATGCACTTACCTATTTTCCACACTATGGGCATGATATAACTCTGCCCACAGATTGACGTATAGCTCTATGCATAGAGTTGATCAGGCTGTTGATTGTGAACTGTGGAATGTTGTCCCACTTCTTGTCAATGGCTGTGCGAAGTTGCTGGATATTGGCGGGAAGTGGAACACGCTGTTGTACATGTCGATCGAYAGTATCCCAAACATGCTTAATTATTTTATACATATATATATTTTACCTTTATATAACCAGGTAAGACCCATTGAGGTTAAAAAGCTATTTTGCGACAGCAACCTGGCAAGAAGGCAAAACAGGGAAATAGCAGTGTGTACATAAAATATTACAGAAAAATACAAAATACAGTTAATGGGTGACATGTCTGGTGAGTATCCAGGCCATGGAAGAACTGGTACATTTTCAGCTTCCGGTAATTGTGTAAAGATCCCGGCGACATGGGGCCGTACATAATCATGCTGAAACATGAGGTAATGATGGCGGATGAATGGCACGACAATGGGCCTCAGGATCTCGGCACGGTATCTCTGTGCATTCAAATTGCCATCTATAAAATGCAATTGTGTTCGTTGTCCATAGCTTATGTCTGCCTGCCCATAACCCCACCGCCACCATGGGGGCACTCTGTTCACAACATTGACATCAGCAAACCGCTCGCCCATTGGTCGCCTTACACTCCGTCTACCATCTGCCCGGTACAGTTGAAAGTGGGATTAATCTGTAAAGAACACACTTCTCCAACGTACAAGTGGCCATCAAAGGTGAGCATCCAGTTTCAACTGTTCTGCCTGCGGCTATGGAACCCTGACCTGTTCACTGTGATTACTATTATTTGACCATGCTGGTCATTTATGAACATTTGAACATCTTGGCCATGTTCTGTTATAATCTCCACCCGGCACAGCCAGAAGAGGACTGGCCACCCCTCATAGCCTGGTTCCTCTCTAGGTTTCTTCCTAGGTTTTGGCCTTTCTAGGGAGTTTTTCCTAGCCACCGTGCTTCTACACCTGCATTGCTTGCTGTTTGGGGTTTTAGGCTGGGTTTCTGTACAGCACTTTGATATATCAGCTMATGTAAGAAGGGCTATATAAATACATTTGATTTGCCCACTGAACTGCAGTTAGGTCATGACCCTGGTGAGGACGATGAGCAAGTAGATGAGCTTCCCCGAGATGATTTCTGACAATTTGTGCAGAAATTCTTCGGTTGTGCAAACCCACAGTTTCATCAGCTGTCCGGATGGCTGGTCTCAGATGTTCCCGCAGGTGAAGAAGCCGTATGTGGAGGTCCTGGGCTGACATGGTTACTCYTGGTCTGCAGTTGTAAGGCCGGTTGTACATACTGGCAAATTCTCTAAAATGACATTGAGGCGACTTATGGTAGAGAAATTAACATTCAATTCTCTAGCAACATCTCTGGTGGACATTCCTGCAGTCAGCATGCCAATTGCACGCACCATCAAAACTTGACACATCTGTGGCATCGTGTTGTGTGACAAAACTGAACATTTGTGTGGCCTCTTATTGTCCCCAGTACAAGGTGAACCTGTGTAATGGTCATGCTGTTTAATCAGCTTCTTGATATGCCACACCTGTCAGGTGGATGGATTATCTTGGCAAAGGAAAAAATGCTCACAAACAGGGACGTAAACAAATTTGTGCACAAAATGTGAGAGAAATAAGCTTTCGCGCGTATGGAACATTTCTGGGATCTTTTCTTTCAGCTCTTRAAACATGGGACCAACACTTTAGAAMTTGAGTTCATATTTTGTTCAGTGATGATGCAGACATTTATAGTAACTTAAAAAACATGAGCTGGCGCACACCCAGAAAAATGTGTTTGTGTGGAGGTGCTAACGGCGAATAAACTATAAACTATCAAAACAAAGTCGCACACTCCATATATAAACTCCTAGCAATTTAATGCGTATTTACCAATGTTTCAGCATCACTGTGCCTTCTTCAGTGTAATGTCTGGTTCAAGTATTCATGACATTACCCTGAGGAAGGCACAGTGCTGCCGAAACGATGGTAAATACCCATTAAATTGCTGGGAGTTTATATATGGAGTGTGCGACTTTCGTTATTTTGATAGTGGGCATTTATAYTAACAACAGCACCCCTCTCAATTTGCATCAAAGTTGTAATCATACAATGTAATCAAAAAATATAATTCTCTAGGTGAACTTTCAATTAAAAATGTTGATCCATTAAAAGACAATACAACACACAATTACAAAGTCAGCTAAATGTATCTGCATTTCAATATGGGGCATAATAAGCTCAATGGTGTCGAACAAAAGTGTTTTTGTATGAATTGTTTTTACATATTGTTGGTTTGATGTTGCCGATATGCTGTGGATTAGGCCTTGACTTGATAAGAGTGCTGCTTTAAAACAAATTAATTGAGGATTACTATCAATTATGTAACACCCTCTCCATATGCACTCATGCACACAACAAAGTAATTAGCTTTCTGTTAATTAGGTAATTAAGCAAATGAAAATAATCTACTCTCAATTTCCAAAGGGGGTGGCTTTCATATGATGTTCTCCCCTGCTGCTGAGGGCATGATGAGCAACAGAGGAACAATACATGACTAACGTTCTACATGTAATGAAAGGAAGCCACTTCACAGATTCACAGATTCACAGGGTTCACAGATAATGACTTCTGAGGACATTTCACCCATCTGTCCATACTGTATTTGTAAGCAAAAAACAAAAAGCKTGGAAATTGACAACACACACCTACATTTCAAAAACAGGCATCCTGTTGGGATAATATTCATATTTTACTTATTTACTGCCAAGGTTGATCAAACCAGTGCTTGCAGTGTGTGGACAAATATGGACAAGCATAGGACTTAAACACTCTTGCTACGTGGCAAAGGACACAGAAAGTTATTTATTTATTTTTTCATTTCAGGGGTGATGATACTGAACAGAGTATCAGTAGTACTATTAGTACTCTGTATTAAGTGACTTGCAGCAGAAATGCAGGTGAAATATACGACAAAAAGTCACCAGTAGGTGGAGATAATGCATCCAAGACCAAAGCATCAGAATATTCCCACAAATTAAAAACATTTTATTTTTCAGTACCCTCGAACAACAAATGCAACAAGACTCACAAATATAGGACCAAGTTGCATACATTTTTAAACCAAATTCTACAACTGAGAACCTGGGCAGCGGAAGGCACAGTTCTAATGTAAAATGTGATCAGTACAGCTCACTTTGAGATAGTGGGATTCAAAACAGAAATAACAGAGGTTACACACTACATGACCAAAAGTATATAGACACCTGCCCGTCGAACATCTCATTCCAAAATCATGGGCATTAAAATGGAGTTGGTCCCCTCTTTGCTGCTATAACAGCCTCCACTCTTCTGGTGGGGAAGCTTTCCAATAGATGTTAGAACATTACTGAGGGGACTTGCTTCCATTCAGTCACAAGAGCATTAGTGAGGTCGGGCACTGATGTTGGGTGATTAGGCCTGGCTTGCAGTCTGCGTTCCAATTCATCCCAAAGGAGTTTGATGGGGTTTAAGGTCAGGGCTCTATGCAACCAAGTGAAGCTTTTTCACATTGAGCTCAACAAACCATTTCTGTATGGACCTCACTTTGTGCACGGAGGCATTGTCATGCTGAAACAGGAAAGGGCCTTCCCCAAACTGTTGCCACAGTCGGAAACACAGAATCATCTAGAATGTCATTGTACTGTATGCTGTAGCGTTAAGATTTCCCTTCACTGGAAAAAYGGGGCTTAGCCAGCACCATGAAAAACAGCCCCAGGCCATTATTCCTCCTTCACAGTTGGCACTAGCATTCGGGCACCCGCCAAACCCAGATTTGTCCGTCGGACTGCCAGATGGTGAAGCGTGATTCATCACACCAGAGAACGCATTTCCACTGCTCCAGAGTCCAATGGCGGCGAGCTTTACACAACTCCAGCCGACACTTATTGAGCAGGGTGATCTTAGGCTTGTGTGCGTCTGCTCGGCCATGGAAACCCAATACATGAAGCACCCAACGAGCAGTTCTTGTGCCAATGTTGCTTCCAGAGGCAGTTTGGAACTCGGTAGTGAGTGTTGCAACCGAGGAGAGACGATTTGTACGCGCTACGTGCATCAGCACTCAGCGGTCCCTTTCTGTGAGCTTGAGTTGCCTACCACTTCACGGCTGAGCCATTGTTGCTCCTAGACGTTTCCATTTTACAATAACAGCACTTACAGTTGACCGGGGCAGCTCTAGAAGGGCAGAAATTTGACAAACCGATTTTATARACCTGTCACCAACGGGTGTGGCTGAAATAGCCGAATCCACTAATTTGAAAGGGTGTCCAAATACTTTTGCATATATAGTGTATATTACCAGCACAAGTGTTCTGGTGACAGTGATGTGACAGCAGCATGGGATATTTTTTTTATATTGGTCTGAGTTTCAATAAGGTGAATAGTAACTTATCTTATTATTATATTCACTCAAAACATACTTCCAAAGAATGCATTTGCCACACTTTTAGAAATGTTTAAATGAAATGTACTATATATATACACTACTTTGTTAATATTTGATCCTTTTAAAGTTAAAAAATTTTCTGATACAAAAAAAAATACACCAGTATAACACTGTTCATACCTATTGCATATTAACAGCTCTGCAATCAAAGTATAATCATAATGTGTAAGAATGTCTGGGGACTTTGCTCATTACTACCTGTAGCATTTGAGTCAATTATACATTTACTAACTTCAACGCTGATGTTAATATTGGTGAGACATGATTGAGTGTGCCAAAAAGAAAACACTGTCTGCCAACAGTTACAATACTACAACTTTTAGGACACTAAATGTTTCTCAAATGAGTCAAAGTATATATGGATCAAACAATTCATAATTCCAAGACAGCTAAAAACATACATTGTATAAACAAGCAACATCTCTCTAAGGGCAAATGTAGTGAAAAACATTGAACTGTGGGTCAGCGGTGTGCCATAGATACATTAGGGATCAATGCTCACGTGTGAGGTCCATGGCATGCCAAGCTGGGCAGAGAGCAGGGCAGTGACAGTGCAGCAATAGAGTGCATTATCATTCTAAAGAAGAAACACCACATATACAGAAATGACATGAATGAAGACTAAGGACATTTTTTTATTTTTTATGACCCACTAAATTAAAAAAGACCTACCGGTACTTTAAAGATAGAATCTCTTTAGAATTGTGTTTCAAGAACAACAAAACAATAAAAGGCATCAGACTGAAACTCAGCCATTTGAATCTATAAAAATATATATCAATAACATTCTATGACGTTTTCCTCGGTTCGATGTACAGTATGCAAAATTATATTTTGGATTAAGTTGAGGAGAGAAGGTTAAATCCAGGCGAGAATAGAGCTTTATCAAAAAGTGCAGAGGCTAATGTCGTGAACGCCCTCCTTCAAAGGCATGATGTTCCCTGTGAGCTGAAAGACGAAAACAGTCATATTTAATGTAAACCCTTGACTTCACATACATAGCTAATATTTTATCTTGGATAAAAAAAATGCCTAATACTCAGCGGGGGCATGTAGATGGAGAGCGGGCAGACAGAGTGGTGAAACTAACCAAAAGCGTGTGAAAATCCTATTGGATTCTAGCTCAATAGATAGCAAGCTTTTATACGTGTCTGCTACTTCAAATTAACGAATTCCCATCAGTTAGGTTTAGTATCTAAATAGTCAATACCACCAGTAGAAAGTCAGGTTCGGTAGCAACTTTCAACATCGGCAACTGACTGTTCTCGCTTTTGCTTTGTATGTATGCTAGTAGTATAGTACATTTTTCAATCATCTTTGCTGATGGGGATGTTGTGTTTCCGTAAGTGAATAAATTGGAATAGATATGCAGGCATGGTAAAGCCTCAACCTTTTCGTAGGTCTTTCAATTTCAATGAGCTTGAAAAATAACTACATACTACAAACTACATTATTCATATTTTGTGTGACTACAATGCCACAGTCAAAACTCAAAAATAGAGACATAGTATGATTTCGCAGATCGTCATAGCAGCCAAAGTATTCACAGCCCGCCCGCCCTCAGCTGGGTAATTATCATTCAAAACAATGCATTTTAAAATAAATGACGAAAACAAAAGACCATACTCACATTTATAAAATACTGCTTTAAAAGTTATGTGCGGGAGGAGTTCATAGACTTTCCCTAAGATATTCGCTTCACTAGCAAGAGATGCATTTCCATTCCAGACTTGAACAACATCGTCTCGATCTCGAATACTAACGCTTACACCAACCACTTCATCCTCTGTAAAGACAAAGGAAAATGAAAGATAGAAATCAGTACATATAAATGGTACATGTTTCCACTACCTCATATAGTCACATCATATTCTATTATTAGTGCCAGAGGGTGAATCATCATCATAATTTGGTTCATTTTCTAACTTAAGAAAGTTTAGTAGGGATACAACTAAAATAGGCCCCATAGTGTCTGGCCATGATGGAGTCCTCACGTTGTAATTCTACAAATCACTCAACCCCTCAAGCACTAGATTCAACATCATGTACTGACTTGAAAGTAGGGACTCACCTGAAGCACAATAATCGGCAAACTGCTCTCCAATCGTGGCAAGTAACAACTCCTTCCAAACGGCAGACTGAGAGTGAAAATATTTTTTTTAAGTGTTTTATAGAACCAACTCAGTCAGTGAGTGAGTAATATGGCATTCATTCGAGATGTATTAAGGATGAGTGAAGGTTCTTAAAACATACAGTGCTTTCTTTTGGTACTTTCATCTTCCAGACTCCACCTTTAGCATTACTTTCTTCTTCCCTGTTGGAGATGAAAGAATTAAGACTCAGTAACATTTGAGCTCAGCATTTAGGCTGACACTAACATATGAGGTTTCAACCAAAAACTCTTGTCTCAGGCAGCGAAAACTAGGAAATTATAATTTACCAAAAGCATTCTAGTTTGTGCCACTTAAGTCATGAAAGGTTACGTAACAAAATTTCCAAGGAACCTTCCATTGAAACCACAATCTAAAGCCTTCCCAAAATGAAATAAATGATATAACTATTTTCCATTAAGTTAGTGGACTTACCATAGGGGCCTCCTCTCTCCATGCATTAAGTGATAACTACATCTTAGAGGCAAGGTAGTCACAGGAGGGATGTTGTTGTATACACTCCAGAAACTCTACTCAGAGAAAATGACAAATCAATGCATAATTAACAACAGCTTACTGAAAAGTAATTTCTCTCAATCCAATGAAAAGACTGCCTTGCTTATCTCTTAGTATGCTATGCTAGTTAGTCAGACCAAAATAAAGTCAACCTATGGATTTTGTAAAAACATTTTAACTAGGCAAATCAGTTAAGAACAAATTACTATTTACAATGATGACCTACACCGACCGGCCAAACCAGGATCGGAGTAGATATCTTGAAGAGGTAATTTACAACGTTATCCATAATTTCCCCACATTAAATCACCTGAACAGTTTGTACTGTGTAGATCTTTTTCAGATTAGATTCGCACTCTGCTGCTGTTGTCCCTGGCAATGACCTAAAAGAGAAACACAAACAAGCTGCTTCTTGAAAACCAAGCCCATTCCCAAAGACAGATGTGTGTCAAAGCCTGTATCAAAGTAAGACATTTCTTAGACATGTTGGAGCTGCATAACCAACATTAGCACTGAACCATATCTAGTCATGACAAATTCAGTGATGTGATCAGGAGGTCAATGAAGAAAATCTAATCAAATGTTATTAGTCACATGCACTGAACACAACAGGTATTTCACCTTACAGTGAAATGCTTGCTTACGAAAATAGTGGGTAGGTCAAGTTCCATGTGTGAGATTATATACATATAATTCCTTATTGATTACTAAAAATATCGAAATAAATGGGCACAAAATTGTAGATCCCAGTCTACGWACTTGACAAAACATTCTCACTACATTGTGATTGCAATTATGCAAATGTTTTGGTTAGGCCATCTGCTGAACTTCAATTAAAATGTAACTTGGACAGTTGACTTTTACAATAAATTGACCTGAAGTCAAGAGATGTTACTCAAAGTAGCCTTCTCAAAGCAAGACTGTAGCTTCGTGCTATCGACCGCAGAATACGATGCGATCACGTCTGATAGCGGGAGAATAGATAGAATGTAGCCTGAATCTGACTCAGCTTGCAACAATGTTGCAGCGTTGTCTGCTGCTTCCACCAGTTGTGACAAGGTAGCCAGGAAGCCTATAGTTAACGCGTCACAACTTCTTGGATAGTTAGCTAGAAAATGCACTAATAATACATTCTAGTTTTTCAAAAATATCATAGGTAAACGTTCACACTGGTCAAGTTAGCATACCGGTAAATTAGCTGGGGTGGGAACAAGCGATCTAACGTAGTTAGCTGTATCTGGAAGACCCTCTTTTCTTCTAGCTAGCTAACGTTAGTTAGCTATAACAGTTGTGTAAGGCCGACATCGATGTTGTCGGCTGTCTTTAAGTGAGTCTTACTCAGTTCGTATCTAAAACGCGATGTGCGTTGTACTAAACGTTAAGATGAGTGTTGCTAGCTAACGTTAGCTACATCTAGGTAATCATTCGTATTTGTGTTACCTGTCAAGCCAAAATGTCCACGGAGAGTGCAGGGGCAGTGTTGTGCCATCTTCGACGTGATTTGTGATGTTTTCCAATTCTTTCTCGTCAAAGTGAATGTCATTTTCAGATGGATTTGCAAGGTCGTTCTTTGTTTCTGTGTGCATCTGTACATTTGCACCTGCAGGAACCGCCATTTTCTGTGTACAAAATCAAAGTATTTTTGTGAAAAGGCTCGGTGTAGCTCCTTGAACCGAATTGCCTCTTTCGTGTTCACCCGGACGGAGCAAATATCCACACAGAGCTGTAGACAGTGAAGTCCTCTTCTTCTTCTATGGTACTATAACTTATTTTTCTCATATGATATAATGGCGGTCTGCAAACATACGTTAGGGGTGCATGCTGCCTCCTACTGTGTGGGGTGAAAATCGGAGCACTTTAACGCAGAAAACGGTTTCATGGACAGAGATGGAAATAACCATTACAGGGCGATCTAAAGATGTAACAACTGTCATTGGGTTGCTAATATGACTAGGATAATGCCTTTGGCTGCTAGACAATGAAATAAAGTTGATTTGAAATCCAATAGAACAGGAGAGTGCATATGAGGAAGTCTTTATAAAATAATTGCTTCCACGTTTTGGGGGGTAGGATTTTGGCTATATGGTACTTTGAAGCAAGGTAAGACATACCTCATAATATGAAGTAAAATGCCCAGGTTTCAAACAATTAAGCAACAGGAAATAGATAGTGATGCTAATGATAGGCCTAACCTTATTGTGGTAGATGGAAAGGCTTTCCTAAAAATGCTATGTTAAATTAACTWGCTACTAAGTAGCCAACCTGGCAGAATGATGTCATGATTATTTGCATCAATCCAGTGGCCATTTGTTTTGCAAACTCCATCTAATGTGCACCACAGAAACACCAAACAACAGTGCTAGGTGCCTGCCCAGTTCAATTAAAGGGTAACTGAACTAAAAAATAAAAATMTCTTAGATTTTTCCCAGAACTCAAAAGCGGTCTGCTGATGTGGTTAAACCATTGTTGTGAACTTAGAAAAATAACACAATTGGATGTTTCTATTAAAAAAGGGTGACTGAGTGCAAAATCCTGAAAAAATATGAATCTTAAATCTGATTTTCTGACTCAGTTGACAGATTAATTTATCTATTTTAATTTTAAAAAGTTTAAAAAAATGATCTATATATTTTTTTGCGCTACTTGTCAGTGTTCCAAACGGGACATTATTTGTATTTGTACCTAAGCACAGTAGCTTACTTGAATTGGGCAGGAGCTCATCGGAACTGAGTCCTGGCACATTACATTTTCTTCTGCTTGAGTTCCTGCACTTCCTATAGAATATTAGCTCAAAATAATTGAGGAGTTTATGCACCTAAATATAAATTGTACCGGGACACAAAATGAGTACCGGCAACATTTTCAGTCCAAGTCAAGCACTGGCCTAAACATCTATACACCATCAGATGGAATTCATAGCAAGCAGTAGTGAGGGGGTGGGAAAACAAAAGGGATATATATTGACAATAATAATACATTTGACTTGACAGGACACTCTTACATAAAATCTAGTGATGTCCATAAAATCTATTTTATTTAGGCCTATGTAATCAATTTGAGTTATGCTTGTTAATTTACCGGGAAAAACCCTCCAAAAAAACTAATTGGACAAAAAAACTAATCAGCTTATCAATTTCTAAATGATGGGCAGGTTCAGTCACTTCGTACTAATACAATGTACAGTAAACAGTAGCTATCGCTGTGTAATAGGCTATGCTGTGTAGGCTACTCACAGTTAGCTAGCTACTAAGACTCAAGTAAAATGGCCAAACAAAGCTCACCGAGACCGTGTATAGAAGAGGTTGTTGGAGCATTTGCCAAGTTATTTGATTGCATTGATCTAATCGAAGGCCTTAAAGACAGTTTCAGTGCATTCAGAGACAATGATCAGCACTACAACGCTGTTGTTTTCTTCACTTTTAGAAATCATTCAATTCGCTTCTCCACTTCAACTCGCAGGCTCTCCCTCCGCTGAGACATTACCATCAGTCCAGTGAAATAAAAAAACGATTTATTTAAATTTATGCTCTGATGTGCCTGACAAGTAATAGGCTACAACAACTGACCTATTACCAGTGTCATCATACAGTGCCTTCGGAAGGTATTCAGACCCCTTGACATTTTACAAATGTTGTTATGTTACAGCCTTATTTCAAAATGGATTAAATATTTTTTTTCAGCAATCTACACACAATACCTCATAATGACAAAGCGAAAACAGGTTTTTAGATTTTTTGTTTGCAAAAAAACAGAAATACTTTATTTACATAAATATTTAGACCCTTTGCTATGAGACTCAAAATTGAGCTCAGGTGCATCCTGTTTCCATTCATAATCCTTGAGATGTTTCTACAACTTCATTGGAGTCCACCTGATTCCAAGAACACAGGATGAGATGTTACTATCCTTTGTGCAAGCACTTCCAAGAGTTCATGAACAGTGAGCCTGGTGAAATTTGGGGAGCGCATCGTCAGTAGTGTACCTTTGGTTCCTAGGGTGTTTCGGCCTTTCACACTATACACCCTCCCCAAAGGCGGCCAGCGACAGGGTGATCAATCCTACGCTTGCGTCCCATTCCCAATTAGTCATAGGAGTTGCCTTGTTGTTGATAGCCAACATCCCATGGGACTATGCATGGCAGGGGCGTCCTCCTCCCTGAGTCAAGCATTGTTGACCGCATACCTCCTGGCCCTCTCACTTCGGGGCCCAGCTGGGGTCTTTCCTCTTCATCCAGAGCCATTGAATGCTGCCTTCTGCCGCCTCTGATACAGCTTTGATTGCTGAACGCTGGCTCTGGCCCTTAATTCCCAGGTCTCTAAGCGGTCTGGTTGTAGATGTTGCCACAAAACCTCTGCAGCCCACCTCCACTGGTCGGACTTCTGTGTTCCAGCCATGATGCCGTGCTTCGGCAGCTAGATCGGCATAGCGCAGATGTTTTCGCTCATAAGCCTCATCTACTGAGTCCTCCCAGGGTACTGTGAGCTCAATGATGAAGACCTTCTTGAGCGAACGGGACCAGAGCACCATGTCAGGTCTTAGGGTGGTGGTTGCGATCTCCGGAGGAAACACAAGTTGCCGGCCAATGTCAGCTAGCATTTTCCAGTCGCGGGCCAAGCGCAGCTGGTCTCGCTCTAATGGTGTAGAGCCGCTCTTTGGTGGTTTAGCCCCTTCGCGGACAAAGGTCGTCCGTAAGGGGTGTGATGCTGCTGGGGGTGGTAGGGAGTTGGTGGCAGTTCGCTTGTCCTCCAGGGCGGACGCAAGGTTTTTAAGGACTTGGTTGTGACGCCAAGTGTAGCGTCCTTGGGTGAGGCTTGTTTTACACCCTGTGAGAATGTGCCTGAGGTTGGCTGGCATGGAACAGAGGGCACAGTCCGGATCTTCACCATACCATTGGTGAAGATTAACTGGTGTTGGAAGGACGTCATATGTTGCTCTGATGGAAAAGCTCAACCGCCTCGCTTCCATGGCCCACAGATCCTTCCAGCTGATCTTCCTCTTCTCCACACTGTCCCATCGAGTCCACTGTCCCTGTTTGGCAAGAGAGACTGCCTTGGCCCACCTTGCAGGTATATTAAATTGATTGGACATGATTTGGAAAGGCACACGCCTGTCTATGTAAGGTCCGACAGTTGACAGTGCATGTCAGAGCAAAAACCAAGCCATGGGGTCGAAGGTATTGTACCGAGGCACAGATCTGGGGAAGGGTACCAAAAAATGTCTGCAGCATTGAATGTCCCCAAGAACACAGTGGCCTCCATCACAGGGAGGTGACCAAGAACCCAATGGTCACTCTGACAGAGCTCTAGAGTTCCTCTGTGGAGATGGGAGAACCTTCAGAAGGACAACCATCTCTGCAGCACTCCACCAATCAGGCCTTTATGGTAGAGTGGCCAGACAGAAGCCACTCTTCAGTAAAAGGCACTGACAGCCCGCTTGGAGTTTGCCAAAAGGCACCTAAAGACTCTCAGACAATGAAAAACAAGATTCTCTGGTCTGATGAAACTAAGAATGAACTCTTTGGCCTGGACCTCAAACTGGAGCGAAGGTTCACCTTCCAACAGGACAACGACCCTAACCACACAGCCAAGACAACGCAGGAGTGGCTTCGGGACAAGTGTTTGAATATCCTTGACGGCCCAGCGAGAGCCCGGACTTGAACCCGATCGAACATCTCTGGAGAGAATCTGAGAGAATCTGCAGAGAGGAATGGGAGAAACTCCCCAAATGCAGGTGTGCCAAGCTTGTAGCGTCATACCCAAGAAGACTCTAAAAAGGGTTCTCAGATCACAGTTGTTGGATGGGGTGTTGTCTGTAAAGTGCGGCACCAGGTCCAAGGGCAGCTCCACATCACTGGAAGGGACACTTTCTTCTTCGTTGTGGGGACCACCAAAGCCACCATCGCCATCCATCGTGACAACCTCAGGCAGAATCAAATTGCTGGACTAGAAGAGTTCTTCAAGGACCACATGCTCCCATAGTTGGCACTGCAACAGTGAACGTCTGTAAATCTAAATAGTTTTTGCACACAAATCAGTTTTTATCTTACCTTGAGGTTTTATTCCAATCCGTTTTGGGGATGGGGCACTCGATCAGCATTCTCATCACGCCTCCTGTCAATACCTGTTTTTAGGGAAGGCAATGATCCAAAAATATTCAACATAGTTCATACACACACACACTAGGCTCCCATAATAGGTTATATTACATACAAGTTTTGATCAAGGCAGACAACTAAAGTAATGTGATTTACTTTATAATGGAAACAGTGGGAATTTATATCTGTGATGTTCAAATGATTTCTTAACTGTGTCTTACTTGTTGAAGGCCCAAGGCATTCCTGCCTGTACTTGACATGGTTGAAAAACAAGTGAACAATGAATAAATATCATACACAAACAATAGGCTCCTAGAATAGGTTATTTTACATTCAAGTTTTGGTAAAAGCAGCCAACTAAAGTAATAGTTCATCTTTGCATAGTATGTTAGTTTGTCAGCTAACTAGCCAGCCAGTTTGTGGAATTATTAAATGACAACATTTAAGTTGAACTGACAATATTTCAAATTAACTGCCAACATCAAAGCAAAGCAACATCAAAGCAAATGGCTACCTGCTATCCCGACATCATCCCTCATGCTTGGAACTTCAATGTTTCCATTGAACTCCAAATAAGAAGTAAGTAGAGTTGGATAGGACACACCCTATGAAAATAATCTGGACTGCTTAACTAGAGAGAGAGCAAGAGAGAGACAGAGTGAAAGAGAGGATGGGAGATTCATCTCTTCTAGCAGATCTCCTTGCTGAGGGTGGCATTGATCATGCACTGCTTCTTGTGGGGTGAGCCTGATGTACTTCATCTCACGCCTCATGTCTAAAACATGGGGAAACGGGGATATAAAGTCAACATTTCGATGCATCTACAAATTCAATGTTTTACACAAAGTTGTATCATATTTGATGAGTTACTGCCCTGTCCGTCCACAGGCTCGTTGTGCTCTAGTCTCAACAACTGGATGCTTGTGCTCAGACCACACTGGCTCGAGATGTCCATGCACCGGATGGCCTGAGGGATGCACTCCTGTTGGACTGGAAAACAACGAGATATTTGGTCTATGGTAGGTATTTTTCAATGCTGTATCACCATCTTTATCTGGACAGAAAACACATTGTTTATCATAACACAAACACTGGACAATGTGACAAGTGGTCCCATAACAACCAATCTTAAGTCAAGAGAACTGTACACAAACATGACAAACATACTGTGCATTATTATCTACAAATGTATTGTTGTACACAATATTTTATCACATTTGATGAGTTACTGACCTGTCCATTCACAGGCTCAATCTGCTGTAGTCTCTACAACTGGACTCTTGTGCTTGTATCACACTGCAACAGGATGTTTTCTAATAGCCATTTCACTACTGTGTCAGGCTAGTTTGGCACACTGTCTACTAGCCCAGTCTGAAAAGTACTAGCCTCAGGCTAGCTTAATTTCCATCCCATGTATAACTGACTTCACAGGTCATTTGATTAGTGTAAAGGGTTGCGTCAATCGAATCTGGTATCAGGATAAAATGTGATTCAGAGTCACCGAATATACTTTAATTATATTTATCTAACACTGATAAATGGTAAATGCAATTTTCGTATATACGGGTTCACTGTATCACCACGCAGGGTAAAGCAGAGAACTGACTGAAATAGTACAGACATCTTCTTTTATACTGTGATAAATGGTAAATGCAATTTTCGTATATACGGGTTCAATGTATCACCACGCAGGGTAAAGCAGAGAACTGACTGAAATAGTACAGACATCTTCTTTTATACTGTGACAGAGGTAGTTCCAACTTTAGAGTTGGCCTGTCACAGTAGAGGCTTAGCGTGGTTTAAACTTGCTAGCCTATCGGTGATGCCCAGGCTGGTCCCAGCCCCACAGCACTCAGGATTCAGATGTCCGGAATGGTGTTTGTGAAGATTGAGCTGAGTTGTCGGTTTCTACACATTCCTCAGTTCCTGTTTTCTTGTTATTCAGCATTTTTCCTACACATTCCTCAGTTCCTGTTTTCTTGTTATTCAGCATTTTTCCATCTTGTCTCAACCTTGTGGTTTGCACAGTCGACACCCTAGATTAACAACAGCTTTTCTGCAGTCATGCTATGTTTTGTGATTAACATGTCCTATTTCTATAAGGCATATATTTTTGTTAAAAAGAGAACAAAACCATCCTTCACAATCCCCCTTTTTACACCCCTTGCGGGTGTAAATACTAAGAAAAAGATACCATCACGTTCAATGATCGAGACACACATACCAGGTTGTAGTTAAACCTGGGAACTTTAAACCCTTAAAGACTATTCAGAACACAGCTCTTTTTTATTGGTGTTTTTATGATTCCCCCTTTTGACACCCGCAAGGGTGTCACTCCCCAAAAACAACATTATTGATATTAGAAAACACACAGAGTATATTTGTAGAAAACATTAAAACCATCTGGTCCTCCCTGCTACACCTATCTTGTACCAGGTGGGTTTCTTGCCACCCAGGAACTTTAAACCTTCACATAAGTTCTTACATGTATGTTAGTTACATTAAGCTGTATCACCATCTTTATCTGGACAGAAAACACATTGTTTATCATAACACAAACACTGGACAATGTGACAAGTGGTCCCTTAACAACCAATCTTAAGTCAAGAGAACTGTACACAAACATGACAAACATACTGTGCATTATTATCTACAAATGTATTGTTGTACACAATATTTTATCACATTAAGCTACTGATTATCAACTTTTTCATCCCACAACCTCACCCACAGCGAACCAAGGATCATCCTCAGTCAGCCCCATTCTTCTCCGGAAGTTAGACTCAGTGTCAGCGTCTCCTTCCGGAGTCTCAAGCAATGGCATCATACCTGAAGCCTGCGCCACATCTGTAACAGATTTCGAACCAGCCACCCAACCAGGAGAACAGTCCACTCTCCTCCACACCAGCAAAACCCTTCATTTCCACCGAGAGTTTGTCAAGGCCACTTAAAGCTTTTGAAATGCTTCCATCTGGGCTTGTATTGTTAGGGATGAAGGTACAGCATTGCTAACCAGTGGGAGCTGGTGGCGGTTTTGGCAGCACGGTTATGGTGAACATTCCCATCGTATCCGCCCCGGTTCTTTCCAATCCCAGGGTATAGGTACCTGCATCGGTGAGCTTAACAGCCTTGATGGTTAGTAGGATTTCATCACCTTTTCAAACATCATACTGCCCCTCACCCCTTCCCCAGATAATGGAAAACCTGTCTACTTTTGTCGGGTCCCCTATGCTGTACGGGTAACCCCTCCTCCATTCCCAATAAGGACCCGTATTTGTAATCATGTAATCCCAATAAGCACACCCATGCCCATTACACAGGTACACTGGCACCCTCCTATACACAGGTGTTAAAACCAAACATTTTGMCTCAATTCTCCTGGTTCCACAAATATCTCAATTTCTTCCCTGCTTATCCAGATTAAGTGATCCTTCATGCTTGGTTAATACAAAATCCTCATCGTCTAAACTATGGGTCAGGTTACCCTCTTTAGCCTTCTCGGGGGCTCATGGTGTATCAGGAATATGGCTCCCACAATCAGACAGCTCAGAACAACCAGTACTCCTGTAAAGTCCCACCCTCTCCCAGAGAACACATCATCAGCCAGAGGCCAAGCCACACTTTCACTTCTATGAATGCTCACAGTGGTGAAAGGTCGGGTATAAGGGAATCTTCAGTAGAGAGTTGGCCCCCAGTACCCTGTTGGTTCTGGTTCTGCTCCTACCCCTGTGATTGTTCGACAGTGTCAGTGTGTCTTACCCTCCTACAATGTGTGATATGCCCCCAGGTAGCTCTTCCAGCTATTCTCACCACAAAGGCTGTCACTAGGAATACTTGGTATGGCCCCTCCCAAACGGGGCTGCATTCCACCTATTCTCCTCATGGACTGGATTGCATGAATCACCTTCTCCTGTAATTCACCTGTAGTGCATAAAATCTTGGACATACAGGTTTGGTTAACAAACAATTTCTCATTTATTCTATCTGATTATATCTTCTTCTTTGCCTACTTGTTCTGGTCCCTAACTCTGTCATTCTATTTGTTCTATCTGATTAGCTAGAATGTCCTCCATTATTATCCTAGTAAACCAACTCTAGGGATAATATCTTGACCTAATATTTCAGTTACCATACTCGTGTCCGCCAAGTATGTTGGGAATGCTATATATATATAAAACATTTTAAATTATTATTATTAACTAATAGGCCACACCACAAAGTGCCCTATTCCATCCCCCTTTTGATACATGGCTCCGCCCTTGTATCAATACTGGCGCAAATCTAACAATTCTCTGTCAAGTGTCTTATCTACTTTTAAGAGTTATCTGTGCTGCTTTGTATGGTCTCCTTTTTTATTTCACAGGCCCTAGTCAATGCTACTTTCTCCTCTCAAACCTTCAAGGTCTCAGCAGTGCGACGAGGGCCCCTCTGTCTGCCCTTTCCCCTATCTGTCTGTAGCTTAGTCTCATATCTGTCAGTAACAACTATGTGTTGTTTCCAAACATTAACTAAGTGTCTCACTATTTGGCTTTATCTGAACTCATGGAATTTAAAAAACATGTCTATGGTGGCAATTTCTAAAGTCCTTACCTAGGTTAAATAAGGTTATCTCAATCCTATCAACAATCCTGAATCACCACAGATGTCATATATCCTTGTCATCCTTCTAGCACTTAAACACAAATCTCCACTTGAATTGATGAAGCCAAAATACTGCTAAACATAGCATATGTTTTCTGTACTAATGAAATCTCTCCTTCGGGAGTCCACTGTATTTTATCTAACAATAACCTGGGTTAATCTTAAATCAGTCTCATCTATAATTTAATATATATTGCATAGTATGGGATCCATTACCTACAGTAATTTACCATCCCTAAGAACTGCAACATTTTTCTTTTCATACTTAAATTTAATGCTTATAAAATCACTATGTTCCTACCTTCATCTTTTTTCCTGCCCTGTTGGTTTAAAATATGTCCTAAATACTTAACATGAGTCTACTTTTTTTTTTTAACTATCCTAACTAATTTTCTCACCGTATTCATCTAAGAAAATATAATACACTATAATATCAATTTCACCGCCTTGTTGTATTAAATTACCTTAAACTCAGTATTACCAATGACCTTAGATTCTCCATCCAAATGGCTTTCCAATGTGGCTGATCAGACCACAAAAATAAGTTAATCCATTTATTTTTGTTTTTCCTCTGACTTATTCTGTCCCTCTATGGTACAGCTTTTACTGCTATCTATCTATCTGTACTGTTACTGTTAATATGGACTCTTTTAACCTAAATTGCTTTTGATTTAGAGATGACTACTGAATTGCATGGCCTCTAAAGGCGCATTTAAAAGTGTCCCATACAATAAGGGGATCTGCTGTACCTATGTTATGTTGGGAAAAGTCTGTTTTAATCTTCTGTCTTAGTTAACTTGTTTTTATCATCCAATAGGCATTGATAAAATTTCCAATATCCTCATCTACATGAAAATTCTGTGAGAATAATGTATATGCCAATTATTTGATGGTCCGACTACATTCTGTCCCCTATCAACACTTTTTTTAAACTTTTGGTGCCAGCGAGAATGACATAAGAAAGTAGTCAAGACGACTAGCTTGATTGAGCCTCCGCCATGTTTAAATCTCACTAGGTCAGGATATTTAAGACTCCATATATCCCCTGTTCTAATATATCCATGACCTTTGTGATTTTCTTAAGTGCATGAGGGTGATAGTTTGTAGTGTGATTTCCTTTTCCTTTATTTAAAACCATATTATAATCTCCTTCCATAATAATAGAATCTTGTATTGCTTGCAGGTTTGATATGGTATTATATATATTTTCAAATAAGCTTGGATCATCATTATTTGGACCATATAGATGAATGAGCCATATCTGTTTATGGTCCAATAACATGTTTAAAATCATCCATCGACTTTGCGGATCTGTTTGGACAATTTGCACACTCGGATCAAAATGATTGTTAATGAATATCATCACCCTTTTGAGTTTCTTTGCCCATGGCAGAAGTATATTTCCACACAACTTCATCTAAAATTGTTGAATAAGTTTCCTGTCAACAATAGATATTATATTCATTCGCTTTTAGGCAGGAAAATACTGATCGAGTTTTGTTATTATCTGCTAAGCCATTACAATTATAACTTGCTATACTTATTTCACCATTTACCATAATGAGATACAAGTTTCAATTCTATTTATCATAATATATCACAAAAAGTACCATAGTGATTGAGTATCCATATAGCTGTACCATGATATTTGCATTGCTACTAAGTAACCCCCCCCGGATCCCATCCTTCGAAAATAGCACACAGTGCCACCCACAGAACAGAAGCAGATCAACCGCCAAAAGCATTTCTAACACCCTCACCTCGATTTGTATTATATACAGTGCCTTCGAAAAGTATTCAGGGCCCATGACTTTTTACACATTTTGTTACGGTACAGCCTTATTTTGAAATTTATTAAATCATTTCCCCCCTCATCAATCTACACACAGTAACCCATAATGACAAAGCAAAAACTGTTTAAAAAAATATTTTTMCTAATTTATTAAATATAAAAGAACGGATATATCACATTTACATAGGTATTCAGACCCTTTGTTGAAGCAGCGATTACAGCCTCGAGTCTTCTTTGGTATGATGCTACAAGCTTGGCACATCTGTATTTGGGGAGTTTCTCCAATTCTTCTCTGCAGGTTCTCTCAAGCTCTCTCATGTTGGATGCGGGAGCGTTGCTGCACAGCTATTTTCAGGTCTTTCCAGAGATGTTCGATCGGGCTCAAGTCCGATCAAGTCCGATCTGGCTGGGCCACTCAAGGACATTCAGAGTCCCGAAGCCACTCCTGCGTTGTCTTGGCTGCGTGCTTAGGGTCGTCTTCTTGTAGGAAGGTGAACCTTCGCCCCAGTCTGTGGTCCTGAGTGCTCTGGAGCAGGTTTTCATTAAGGATTTATCTGTACTCTGCTCCGTTCATCTTTGCCTTGATCCTGACTAATCTCCCAGTCCCTGCCGCTGAAAAACATCCACACAGCATAATGCTGCCACCACCATGCTTCACCATAGGGATGGTGCCAGGTTCCCTCCAGATGTCAAGCTTGGCATTCAGGCCAAAGAGTTCAATCTTGGTTTCATCAGACCAGAGAATCTTGTTTCTCATGGTCTGAGAGTCCTTAGGTGCCTTTTGGCAAACTCCAAGCGTGCTGCCTTTTACTGAGGAGTGGCTTCCGTCTGGCCACTCTACCATAAAGGCCTGATTGGTGGACTGCTGTAGAGATGGTTGTCCGTCTGGAAGGTTCTCCCATCTCCACAGAGGAACTCTAGAGCTCTGTCAGAGTGACCATCGGGTTCTTGGTCACCAAGACCAAGGCCTTTTTTCCCTCAATTACTCAGTTTGGCTGGGCGGCCAGCTCTAGGAAGAGTCTTGGTGGTTCCAAACTTCTTCCATTTAAGAATGATGGAGGCCACTGTGTTATTCAATGCTGCAGAAATGTTTTGGTAACCTTCCCCAGATCTGTGCCTCGACACAACCCTGTCTCGGAGCTCTACGGACAATTCCTTCGCCTTCATGGCTTGGTTTTTGCTCTGACATGCACTGTCAACTGTGGGACCTTATATAGACAGGTGTGTGCCTTTCCAAATCATGTCCGATCAATTGAATTTGCCACAGGTTGACTCCAATCAAGTTGTAGTAACACCTCAAGGATGATCAATAGAAACAGGATGCACCTGAGGTCAATTTCATTTTTGTCTATGTATATATATATGTATATATGTATATATGTGAAGTGACAGAATCATTAGATCATTTGTTTTGGAATGGCTGAAGAATTGCAACATTTACCTGGAGCTAACTCTGCAGGTAGCACTACTGGGTGATTTGAAAAGTAATAGTCAATCGATCAATAATAATATAATCATTTTAGCAGAAAATTGTATCTTTAATTTACAATCTGTAGAAACTATGAGATTAGAAAGGTTCAGAACTTTTGTGGAACATCACAGCACAGTTGAAAAATAGATGGCAAATGGTGTTAAATCAAATCWAATTTTATTGGTCACATACACATGGTTAGCAGATGTTAATGTGAGTGTAGTGAAATGCTTGTGCTTCTGGTTCCCGACAGAATTAACAATTCCCCAACAACTACCTAATAAACCATAATCTAAAATGGGTGAATGAGAATATGTACATATAAATATATGGATGAGCGATGGCCGAGCGGCATAGGCAAGGTGCAATAGATGGTATAAAATACGGTATATACAWATGATATGAGTAAGGTAAGATATGTAAACATTATTCAAGTGGCATTGTTTAAAGTGACTAGTTATCTATTTGTTAGTGGCAAGTGATTGGGTCTCCATGTAGGCAGCAGCCTCTCTGAGTTAGTGATTGCTGTTTAGCAGTCTGATGGCCTTGAGATAGAAGCTGTTCTTCAGTCTCTCGGTCCCAGCTTTGATGCACCTGTACTGACCTCGCCCCCCAGCCTGACAGGATGCTCTCGCTTGTGCATCTGTAAAAGTTTGTGAATGTATTTGGTGACAGGCCGAATTTCTTCAGCCTCCTGAGGTTGAAGAGGCGCTGCTGCGCCTTCTTCACCACGCTGTCTGTGTGGGTGGACCATTTCAGTTTGTCCGTGATGTGTACGCCGAGGAACTTAAAACTTTCCACCTTCTCCACTACTGTCCCGTCGATGTGGATAGGGGGCTGCTCCCTCTGCTGTTTCCTGAAGTCCACAATCATCTCCTTTGTTTTGTTGACATTGAGTGTGAGGTTATTTTCCTGACACCACACTCCGAGGGCCCTCACCTCCTCCCTGTAGGCCATCTCGTCAGAATTTTTTTTAGTAGTGACAGTAGTGGAGAAGGTGGAAAGTTAAGTTCCTCGGCGTACACATCACGAACAAACTGAAATMGTCCACCCACACAGACAACGTGGTGAAGAAGGCGCAGCAGCGCTCACAAACTTTTACAGATGCACAATCGAGAGCATCCTGTCGGGCTGTATCACGGCCTGGTACGGCAACTGCTCCGCCCACAACCGTAAGGCTCTCCAGAGGGTAGTGAGGTCTGCACAACGCATCACCGGGGGCAAACTACCTGCACTCCAGGACACCTACACCATCCGATGTCACAGGAAGGCCAAAAAGATCATCAAGGACAACAACGACCCGAGCCACTGCCTGTTCACCCCGCTATCATCCAGAAGGCGAGGTCAGTACAGGTGCATCAAAGCGGGGACCGAGAGTCTGAAAAACAGCTTCTATCTCAAGTCCATCAGACTGTTAAACAGCCATCACTAACATTGAGTGGCTGCTACCAACATACTGACTCATCTCTAGCCACTTTAATAATGAAAAAATGTATGTAATATATGTATCACTAGCCACTTTAAACAATGCCACTTTATATAATGTTTACATACCCTACATTACTCATCTCATATGTATATACTGTACTCTATACCATCTACTGCATCTTGCCTATGCCGTTCGGCCATCGCTCATTCATATAGTTTTAAGTACATATTCTTATTCATTCATTTACACTTTTGTGTATAAGGTAGTTGTTGTGAAATTGTTAGGTTAGATTACTTGTTAGATATTACTGCATGGTCGGAACTAGAAGCACAATCATTTCGCTACACTCGCATTAACATCTGCTAACCATGTGTAGGTAGGTAGTCACCTGGAATGCATTTCAATTAACAGGTGTGCCTTGTTAAAAGTTCATTTGTGGAATTTCTTAATGTGTTTGAGCCAATCAGTTGTGTTGTGACAAGTGTCGTGGAAATTATTCTAACCAAAGGAGAGAGACATTTTTGTATTTCTTCAAAACAATCACATTTTATTTTTAATTATTGCAATAATGGAGCTGGTCAACAGCCACCCGTAGGTGACCGTTGAGAGCCCAACGAGCAGAACTGAGCCACAGGATTTTAAGTTTAAGTCTATGCTAGGTAAAGCTCAGCCTTATCTCAGCTCACTGGTCACGATAACAACACCCACCCGTAGCACACGCTCCAGCAGGTATATCTCACTGGTCATCCCCGAAGCCAACACCTCCTTTGGCCACCATTCCTTTCAGTTCTCTGCTGCCAATGACTGGAACAAATTGCAAAAATCGCTGAAGCTGGAGKCTTATATTTCTCTCACTAACTTTAAACATCAGCTATCTGAGGATCTAACCGATCGCTGCAGCTGTACATAGTCCGTCTGTAAATAGCCCATCCAATCTACCTACCTCATTCCCATATTGTTTTTATTTACTTTTCTGCTCTTTTGCACACCAGTATTTCTACTTGCACATCATCATCTGCACATCTTTCACTCCAGTGTTAATTTGCTAAAATGTAATTACTTTGCTACTATGGCCTATTTATTGCCTTACCACCTCACACCATTTGCACACACTGTATATAGACTTTCTTTTTTTCTATTGTGTTATTGACTACGCTTGTTTATTCCATGTGTAACTCTGTGTTGTTTGTCGCACTGCTTTGCTTTATCTTGGCCAGGTCTGTCACGCCCTGACCTTAGAGATCCCTATTATTCTCTATGTTTGGTTAGGTCAGGGTGTGACTCGAGTGGGAAAGTCTGTTTTCTATTTCTTTGTTTTTGGCCGTGTGTGTTTCCCAATCAGAAGCAGCTATCTATTGTTGTCTCTGATTGGGGATCATACATAAGTTGTCATTTTCCTTTTGGGTTATGTGGGATCTTGTTTTCTGTTTAGTGTCTGTTACCTGACAGAACTGTTCACTTTCATTTTTCCTTGTTATTTTGTTTGAGTGTTTTTTGATAATAGAAATCCTGAACACTTTCCACGCTGCGCTTTGGTCCACTCCTTTCGAGAGCCGTAACAAGGTCGCAGTTGTAAATGAGAACTTGTTCTCAACTAGCCTACCTGGTTAAATAAAGGTGAAATAAAAAAATAAAAGATTGTTAACACACATCCTCCTGAATACGGGACAAACAAAACATGTCTGGAATAGGTCAAAAGTTTAGGACTTGTCTAAACAAATGAATAATTCACCTCAGATAGTACCTGCTGTGAAGACTGTTCTCATTGTATAGAAACCAGGGTTTGGTCCCGAAAACAAGGTTCTTCTTATCAGCTATCCATACCAGAGCCATCTCCTCCCTGGTACCTCATAGTACGCAAACACCAACTCATTCTATGGAATGCAGGCTGTAGGATCTATCACCAAGCCATCATAAATCAATTGCCAGCGCCAAGTCCCAGAGTCCCAACTCAGTTCCCACAGACACAGATGAGAGAGCACTGAGAAACCTTATTTGATGCATACACAGTATTAAAACAAAGTCTTGTAATTTTATGCCATACAAGGTAGGGGTGGTACACAGAAGATAGCCCTATTTGGTATAAGACCAAGTCCATATTATGGCAAGAACAGCTTAAATAAGCAAAGGGAAATGACAATCCATCATTACTTTAAGACATGAAGGTCAGTCCATACGGAACATTTCAAGAACTTTGAAAGTTTCTTCCAGTGCAGTCGCAAAAACCATCAAGCGTTATGATGAAACCCAGAGTTACCTCTGCTGCAGAGGATAAGTGCATTAGACATAACTGCACCTCAGATTGCAGCCCAAATAAATGCTTCAGAGTTCAAGTAACAGACATCTCAACATCAACTGTTCAGAGGAGACTGCATGAATCATGGTCAAATTCATGGTCAAATTGCTGCAAAGAAACCACTACTAAAGGACACCAATAAGAAGAAGAGACTTGAATGGGCCAGGAAATACGAGCAATGGACATTAGACCTGTGGAAATCTGTCCTTTGGTCTGATGAGTCCATATTTGAGATTTTTGGTTCTAACCGTCGTGTCTTTGTGAGATCTCTGCATGTGTGGTTCCCACCGTGAAGCATGGAGGAGGAGGTGTGYGGGTGCTTTGCTGGTGACACTGTCAGTGATTTATTTTGAATTCAAGCCACACATAACCAGCATGGCAACAACAGCATTCTGCAGCGATACGCCATCCTATCTGGTTTGTGCTTAGTGGGACTATAATTTGTTTTCAATAGGACACTGACCCAAATCACACCTCCAGGCTGTGTAAGGGCTATTTGACCAAGGAAAGTGATGGAGTGTTGCATCAGATGACCTGGCCTCCACAATCACCCGACCTCAACCCAATTGAGATGGTTTGGGATGAGTTGGACCGCAGAGTGTGTCAAACCCTGATCTGTTTCACCTCTCTTGTGCTTGTCTCCACCCCCCACCAGGTGTCTTCCATTTGTCCCCATTATCTTCTGAGTATCTATACTGTAACGTATGAGCTGGGAGTCGGGGAGCAAGTTCAGGGAGTGAATAATATAATAAATAGATGAAATATAATACAAAACAAGAAACATGAACAGCGCACAGACAGGAAACTGAAACAGAAACAATGACGCGTGGGGAAGGAACCAAAGGGAGTGACATATAGTGACATATAGGGAAGGTAATCAGGGAAGTGATGGAGTCCAGGTGAGTCTGATGCGCGTCACGATGGTGACAGGTGTGCGCCATAATGAGCAGCCTGATGACCTAGAGGTCGGAGAGGGAGCACACGTGACATATACCTGCGTTTTCTTTTGGTCTGTGCCAGTTCGTCTTGTCAGGTCGTTTCAGCATGTTTTCAAATTTTTCCTGTTTCTCAAGTTTTGTTTTCTATTCTTCCCGGTTCTGACCATTCTGCCTGCACTGACCCTGAGCCTGTCTGCCGTTCTGTCCCTGATTGACTCTGCCTTGGATTACTGACCTCTGCCTGCCCTTGACCTGCCGTTTGCCAGCCCCCTGTTGTATAATAAATCTGAGATTGGAACTGTCCAACTCCTGTGTCTGCATCTGGGTCTCATTCTGATTCGTGATAGAGTGAAGGAAAAGCAGCCAACAAGTGCTTAGCATATCTGGGAACTCCTTCAAGACTGTTGGAAAAGCATTCCTCATTAAGCTGGTTGGGAGAATGCCAAGAGTGTGCAAAGCTGTCATCAAGGCAAAGGGTGGCTACTTTGAAGAATCTCAAATCTAAAATATATTTTCATTTGTTTAACACTTTTTTGGTTACTACATGATTCCATATGTGTTAGTTTTGATGTTTTCACTATTATTCTACAATGTAGAAAATAGTAAAAATAAAGAAAAACCCTTGAATGCGTAGGTGTGTCCAAACCTTTGACTGGTACTGTATTTACAGTGCATTCGGAAAGTGTTGGGCCGGCAGCGTAGCCTAGTGGTTAGAGTGTTGGACTCTAACCCCTCAAATCCCTGAGCTGACAAAGTATAAATCTGTCGTTCTGCCCCTGAACAAGGCAGTTAACCCACTGTTCCTAGGCCGTCATTGAAAATAAGAATTTGTTCTTAACTGACTTGCCTAGTTAAATAAAGATAAAATTCAGACCCCTTTACTTTTTCCACGTTTTGTTACATTACAGCCTTATTCTAAAATGGAATTTAAAAAATCCTCATCAATCTACAAACAATACCTCATAATAACAAAGCAAAATCTGTTTTTTAGACATTTTTGCAAATGTACACTACCGTTCAAAAGTATGGGGTCACTTAGAAATGTCCTTGTTTTTGAAAGAAAAGCTATTTTTTTGTCCATTAAAATAATATAAATTTGATCAGAAATACATTGTAGACTTTAGACACTGTAGACTCCTCAGAGGAGGAATGGGAGGACCATCCTAATAAGTGAACAATTGTTTTATTTTTATAGGGAAACATGAAAAAGTTCAAATTTTTAGATTAAACTATACTAAATATATTTAGGTCACCAAATAACTGATAAAAACACACTGTTTTGCAATGCAGATCAACAGTAGCCTAAATAGCACTCTCTTGGATAGCACCATGTTGTAGCCAGAGGACAGCTATTTTCCGTCCTCCTTTGGGTACATTGACTTCAATACAAAACCTAAGAGGCTCATGGTTCTCACCCCCTTCCATAGACTTCCACATTAATTATGATGACATCTGGAGGACGTCTTTGAACCTATCAGAGCTCTTGCAGCATGAACTGACATGTTGTCCAGCCAATCAAAGGATCAGAGAATTGAGTCATTGACTAAAAGAGAGAGAAAGACAATAGTTGAAGAGTTTTTAATAAAGTAATTTCTTCCAAAAGTAAGGAGAAGCAGCAGAGAGAGAGAGATGGCTATATAATTATATATTTTTTCACTTTAACTTACCTAGCTAGCTAATGCAGCTAGCTAAGTTAGCCTACTCAAACACCTGGCTCAAACAGAAAGGAATGCTATTTATGTTAGCTAGCTGGCAAAAGCTATCCAACACTGCAACTCTTCCAAGCCAAGGTTTGTTGTTTTGGAAAGTTTGTTTTAAAAGTGTATTGGAAAGTTTCTTAGTAGCTAGCTAACTTTTTAGTTTGCATCCTGGCATCAGTTGCAGTTGGCATCAGTTGCTGGGACTGCTACTTTCTGTCCAGTGATCCTGCCAACCAAGGCCGGGTCTGAGGAGGTATTTGGCGTAGCAGCTAGCCTAGCTGCTTGCTATCTGCCTATCAAGCTAGCGGGGTTTCTTGAGGGCTTGAACGCAGCCCGCGACGCGGTTAGCCCTTGTGGCTGGGACCGCGGATTGTTCCGGGTTTGTGGTTGTCTAGATCCCTGCTGTTTGTTGTTTTAAATCTTCATTGTAACCTGCCCTGTCTAGAACTGTGAGGAGTAACAGCGTAACCTACGTTGCTAGCTACCATGACAAAGGCTAAAGCCGACGGGAGTTCCTTGAGGACAGTGGTGTCTCTCTATCACAGGTGAAGGTTCTTTTTAAACAAACAAAAATAGTTCTACAAGCAGTTGTGTCATGACTCTCCTGTAAGGATCCAAATATCAGGTTTACAATGGATCTGCCTTCCACCAGACCCCTCTCACCCGCAGAGGTGAGGAGGGATTAATGTGTGGTTTTATGACACCTCACACCCGGTCATAAATTGTATGCAGCGTAGGATTCTTTTTGGTCTTCAGTAGTGGTGATTGGAATCTCTTTGTTACAGAGACATTTTGCCACCCAAAAACTCTAACGTCCAAAAGTGAACACTGGGACAATATTTCTAACATCCGGATGTGGGGAATGATGAGAGATGGAATATGGGAAATGTAATGTCTATTTTGTGATGTCATTAAACATGGTATAAAAATTATATAACGAAAATATTGTAACTTGAAGAGTTTTCACACTGTGTGTCAGGTTTACATCCTTTACGTTGTGTAGGAAAGATCAAGGAGGAAGATAATATTTTTACTAAGATAGGAATGTGATGTCAGTTTTCTAACGAGATCATAGTTTTGATGATACTTTTCCCAGTAAGTAGCCATGCCCGAGGGACCTCAGAGGGTGTGTCAGCATGACAGAAATGCCCCCTTTTTATGAGAGTGTATAAAGGATGAGTTTGTCCCCATGTGCAGTTGCAAACCGTAGTCTGGCTTTTTTTATGGCGGTTTTGGAGCAGTGGCTTCTTCCTTGCTGAGCGGCCTTTCAGGTTATGTTAAAATAGGACTCGTTTTACTGTGGATATAGATACTTTTGTACCTGTTTCCTCCAACATCTTCACAAGGTCCTTTGCTGTTGTTCTGTTATTGATTTGCACTTTTCACCAAAGTACATTCATCTCTAGGAGACAGAACGTGTCTTCTTTCTGAGCGGTATGACGGCTGAGTGGTCCCATAGTGTTTATACTTGCGTACTATTGTCTGTACAGATGAACGTGGTACCTTCAGGCGTTTGGAAATTACACCTCCAATTGACTCAAATTATGTCAATTAGCCTATCAGAAGCTTCTAAAGCCATAACATCATTTTCTGGAATTTTCCAGGCTGTTTAAAGAGGATGTTTAAAATCAACTTAGTGTATGTAAACTTCTGACCCACTGGAATTGTGATACAGTGAATTAATTATAAATGAAATAATCTGTCTGGTAACAATTGTTGGAAAAATGACTTGTGTCATGCACAAAGTAGATGTCCTAACCGACTTGCCAAAACTATAGTTTGTTAACAAGAAATTTGTAGAGTAGTTGAAAAACAAGTTTAATTGACTCCAACCTAAGTGTATGTAAACTTCCGACTTCAACCGTATGTATGTATGTATGTATGTATGTATGTATGTATGTATGTATGTATGTATGTATGTATGTATGTATGTATGTACAGTACCAGTCAAAAGTTTGGACACACCTACTCATTCCAGGGTTTTTCCTTTATTTTACTATTTTGTAGAATAATGTTGAAGACATCAACTATGAAATAACACATGTAATCTTGTAATAACCAAAAAAGTGATTTTGTATTTGAGATTCTTCAAAGTAGCCACCCTTTGCATTGATGACAGCTTTGCACACTCTTGGCATTCTCTCAACCAGCTTCACCTGGAATGCTTTTCCAACAGTCTTGAAGGAGTTCCCACATATGCTGAGCACTTGTTGGCTTCTTTTCCTTGGTCCAACTCATCCCAAACCATCTCAATTGAGTTGAAGTCGGGTGATTGTGGAGGCCAGGTCATCTGATGCAGCACTCCATCACTCTCCTTCTTGGTCAAATAGCCCTTACACAGCCTGGAGGTGTATTTGGTCATTGTCCTGTTGAAAACAAATGATAGTCCCACTAAGCGCAAACCAGTCATGCTGGTAGAGTGTGGCTTGCATTCTAAATTTATCACTGACAGTGTCACCAGCAAAGCAACCCTCACCATCAAACCTCCTCCTCCATGCTTCAGGGTGGGAACCACACATGCTGAGTTCACCTATTCTGCGTCTCACAAAGACACGGCAGTTGGAACCAAAAATCTCAAATTTGGACTCATCAGACGAAAGGACAGAATTCCACAGGTCTAATGTCCATTGCTCGTGTTTCTTGGCCCAAGCAAGTCTCTTCTCATTATTGGTGTCTTTTAGTAGTGGTTTCTTTGCAGCAATTCAACCATTAAGTCCTCATTCTCCTCTGAAAGGTAGATGTTGAGATGTGTCTGTTACATGAACTCTGAAGTTTTAATTTGGGCTGCAATTTCTGAGGCTGGTAACTCTAATGAACTTATCCTCTGCAGCAGTGGTAACTTTGGGTCTTCCTTTCTTGTGGCGGACCTCATGAGAGCCAGTTTTCTCATAGCGCTTGATGGTTTTTGCGACTGCACTTGAAGAAATTTTGTCTATAGACTTCCGCCGAAATCGGTCCCTCTCCTTGTTCGGGCAGCGTTCGGCAGTCGACGTCACCGGCCTTCTAGCCATCGCCGATCCACTTTTCATTTTCCATTTGTTTTGTTTTGTCTTTGTCTTACACACCTGGTTTCAATTCCCCAATTACTTGTTCATTATTTAACCCTCTGTTCCCCCATGTTTGTTTCTGAGTAATTGTTTATTGTATTGCGGTCCGTATTTGTGGCCTTGTATTTATACAACGTGTATTGTTATATTATTGAGTAAAATTGCTTTCATTACCCATATCTGCTGTCCTGCGCCTGACTCATCTCACCAGCTACACACAGACGCATTACAAACTTCTTGTTATTTTCCGCATTGACTGACCTTCATGTCTTAAAGTAATGAATGTGCTTGAATCCAAGATGGCGTAGCAGTCAGATGTCCTTTGTCCTCGTCCTGTCCCGTGTATATATTTTTTATATATTTTTCTTCGCATTTCTTTTTATATATATTTTTTTTCTTCTTAAAAACTCTGCTAAATTGTAATTATTCGATTTATTGCCTACCTCATGCCTTTTGCACACATTGTATATAGATTCTCTTTTTTTTTCTTTTTTTTCTACCATGTTATTGACTTGTTTATTGTTTACTCCATGTGTAACTCTGTGTTGTCTGTTCACACTGCTATGCTTTATCTTGGCCAGGTCGCAGTTGCAAATGAGAACTTGTTCTCAACTAGCCTACCTGGTTAAATAAAGGTAAAAAATAAAAATAAAAAATAAAAAATGATGGACTGTCGTTTCTCTTTGCTTATTTAAGCTGTTTTTGCCATAATATGGACTTGGTCTTTTACCAATTAGGGCTATCTTCTGTGTACCACTCCTGCCTTGTCACAAGACAACTGATTGTGCTAAACATATTAAGGGTAGAAATTCCACTAATTCACTATTAACAAGTCACACCTGTTAATTGAAATACATTCCAGGTGACTGCCTCGTGAAGCTGGTTCAGAGAATATCAAGGGTGTGCTCAGCTGTCATCAAGGCAAAGGGTGGCTACTTTGAAGAATCTCAAATCTAAAATATATTTTGATTTTGTTTAATACTTTTTGGGTTACTAGAGGATTCCATATGTGTTATTTTATAGTTTTTCTGTCTTCACTATTATTCTACAATATAGAAAATAGTAAAAATAAAGAAAAACCCTGGAAGGAGTAGGTGTGTCCAAAAGTTTGACTGGTACTGTATATGTTGCTGTGACTCTTATGTGGATGATGTAAAAAAGATGTGTTGGTCTGATATGATTAATAAGGAGCATCCAGACGCTGCACTTGATGAATTTATGAAATTGATTTGTCCAATTATTGATAAACATGAGCCTGTTAAGAAACTGGCTGTTAGAGCTGTTAAGGTTCCATGGCTTAATGAGGAATTGAAAAACTGTATGGTTGAAAGAGATGGGGCAGAAAGAGTGGATAATAAGTCTGGCTGCACATCTGACTGGCTGACTTACTGCAAATTGTTGAGAAATTATGTGACTCAACTCAACAACAAAAAAAGAAGAAACCGTATAATGAAGCCAAAATCAATAACATAAAGAATGATGAAAAAAAAACTTTGGAGTACTTTAACTGTAATTATGGGCAGAAAGACCAATTCAACTCCACCTTTTATCGAATCAGATGGCTTATTCATCACAAAACCATTTGATGTTGCCAATTATTTGAATGATTACTTCATTGGTAAAGTGGGCAAACTTAGGCAGGAAATGCCAACAACAAACAAACAGTGAGCCATCGTATTCATGGATAAAAAACTAATAATGAAAGAAAAGCTTTGTAAGTTAAAATTTTGTAAAGTTAGTTTGGGAGAGGTGAAAAAAATAATTGTTATCGATCAATATTGACAAACATCCTGGCATTGACAACTTAGACGGAAAGCTGTCATGTCTTTAATCTAAGCCTAGAGGAAAGTCTTTGTCCTCAAGCCTGGAGGGAAGCCAAAGTCATTCGCTACCCAAGAGTGGTAAAGTGGCATTTACGGGTTGCTACGGCAGACCTATGAGCTTGCTGCCAGCTATTAGCAAACTGTTGGAAAAAATGGTGTTTGACCAAATACAATGCTATTTCTCTGTAACCAAATTAACAACAGACTTTCAGCATGCTTATAAAGAAGGGCACTGACACAAATTACTGATGATTGGTTGAAACAAATTGATAAGAAGATTGTGGGAGCTGTGCTGTTAGATTTCAGTGCAGCCTTTGATATTATTGACCATAATCTGTTGTTGAAAAAACATATGTGTTATGGCTTTTCAACCTCTGCCATATCATGGATTCAGAGCTATCTATCTAAAGAACTTGAAGGGTTTTATTTAATGGAAGCTTCTCTAATGTTAAACATGTAAAGTGTGGTGTACCGCAGCGCAGATCTCTAGGCCCTCTACTCTTTTCTATTTTTACCAATGACCTGCCACTGGCATTTAACAAAGCATGTGTGTCCATGTATGCTGATGATTCAACCATATACGCATCAGCAACCACAGCTAATGAAGTCACTGAAACCCTTAACAATATCACGACTCAGGATATGACCCAGATGCAGACACAGGAGGCAGATAGTTAGATTCTCTGAATATTTATTAACACCAAGGGGCAGATCGAGGGCAGGCAGAGGTTCGTAATCCAAGGCAGAGTCATTAAGGGTCAGAACGGCAGGCAGGCTCAGGACAAGCAGAAGACAAGAAAACGAGAATTGGAGAAACGGGAAACACGCTGGTAAGACCTGACAAAACAAGACAAACTGGCAACAGACAAACAGAAAACGCAGGTATAAATACACAGAGGATAATGGGGAAGAATAGGTGACACCTAGTGGGGGATGGAGACAAGCACAAGGCAGGTGAAACAGATCCCGGTGGGACAAACAACGAGTTGCGGTCTGTTTTGGAATGGGTGGCCAGTAATAAACTGGTCCTGAAAATCTCTAAAACTAAGAGCATTGTATTTAGTACAAATCACTGCCTAAGTTTTAGACCTCAGCTGAATCTGGTAATGAATGGTGTGGCTGTTGATCAAGTTGAGGAGACTAAATTACTTGGCTTTACCTTAGATTGTAAACTGTCCTGGTCTATACCTTAGATCGTAAACTGTCATGGTCAAAACATATAGATTCAATGGATGTAAAGATGGGGAGAGGTCTGTCTGAAAAAAAGAGATGCATTTCGTTTTTGACACCACACTCCAAAAGGCAAGTCCTGCAGTCTCTAGTTTTGTCTTATCTTGATTATTGTTCAGTCGTGTGGTCGAGTGCTGCAAGGAAAGACCTAGTTAAGCTGCAGCTGGCCCAGAACAGAGCTGCACATCTTGTTCTTCATTGTAATCAGAGGGCTGATATAAATCCTATCTATGCCAGTCTCTCCTTGGTTAAGAGTTGAGGAGAGACTGACTGCATCACTTCTTCTTTTTATAATAAACATTAATGTGTTGAAAATCCTAAATTGTTAGCATAGTCAACTTACACAGAGCTCTGACACACACTTACCGCACCAGACATGCCACCATGCCTTTTCACAGTCCCCAAATTCAGAACAAATCCAAGAAAGCGTACAGTATTATATAGAGCCATTATTGCATGGAACTTCGTTCCATCTCATATTGCTCAAATMAACAGCAAACCTGGTTTCAAAAAACAGATGAAGCAACACCTCACCGCACAACATCTCTCCCCTATTTGACCTAGATAGTTTGTGTGTATGTATTAATATGTAGGCTACATGTGCCTTTTGTAAAAAAATATATATATAAAAAAATGGGGGAAAAATGTAGTTCTGTCCTTGAGCTGTTGTCTATTAATGTTATGTCATGTTTAATATTTTGTGCGGACCCCTGAAAGAGTAGGTGCTGCTTTTGCAACAGCTAATGGGGCTCCTAATAAAATACCAAATACCAAACTGCTTGCTATACACTGTACTACGTGATTGTAGCAGGTTTACTAATGCATTAGTTCTAGTAGCTATGTTGACTATGACGTTAGCTAATATGGTGACAACGATGTAGGCTGTGTGTAGCGGTTAGCGGTTATGGTATGAAAGTTTGGCTAAGGTGCCACCAGCCACCTGTGAGAGGAAGCTAGGAAAGGAGGAAAATAAAGGGAGCTAGGAATGGAGGAAAGGAATCTAGGAAAGAAAATTAGATAAAGAAAGTGAGATAGGGAATGAGGAGAGGAAAGGGAGATAGGGAAGGAAAAGGGATGGGCAACTTTGATGGGGGTAGGAGCCACAAAAAAAACAGAACTCATCATGAGGGGCTGCAGTGGCTCGTGGGTCTGCATTCCCACTTCGTGACAACAAAGAGAACATGTTTTTAGATTTAAGTTTTTAGTGACGGGGCAGTATTCGGAAATTCAGATGAATGGCGTGCCCAAAGTGAACTGCGTGTTACTCAGGCCCAGAAGCTAGGATATGCATATAATTGGATTAGATTTGGATAGAAAACACTCTAACGTTTCCAAAACTGTTAAAATAATGTATGTGAGTATAACAGAACTGATATGGCAGGCGAAAAGCTGAGGAATATCCATCCAGGAAGTGGGATTTTTTTGATGTGGGTGGTTTTCAATTGAATGCCTATTGAGTATCTAATGGGTTAGGACCCAGATTGCAGTTCCTATGGCTTCCACTAGATGTCAACAGTCCTTAGACATTGTTTCAGACTTGTTTTATGAAAAATGAAGAAGAATGAGACCTTTGTCAGGGGACTGAGGAAGCATGCAGTGCTGGTTTGCGCGTGTGACTGTGTGCGCGCCCTTCGTCCTTTTTCCTTTCTATTGAATACGCTATTGTTCGGTTAAAATATTATCGATTATTTCGACAATTTACAACCTGAGGATTAATTATAAACATCGTTTGACATGTTTCGACGAACTTTACCGGTACTTGTCACGATCGTCTTGACGTGAATGAGAGAACCAAGGCGCAACATGATATGAATACATCTTCTTTATTTATAACGACGAAGATGATCACGAAACACTTAAACAACACTAATCAAAAACAACAAACGATCGTGAAACTTCAAACGCAAGTGCACACACAAACTACTTACGTCGACATATACATATACAATGACCCACAAACAGCTAAAGCCTATGGCAGCCTTAAATATGGCTCCCAATTAGAGACAACAGAAATCAGCTGTCTCTAATTGAGAACCCATTCCGGCCACCATAGACTTTCCTAGTAAACTACACACCCATAGACACAGCTAGATACATACACTCAACACAAAACCATAAACTACAACCAACACCCCCTCTACCATATAATACCCCAAAATACACACATACCCCATGTCACACCCTGACCTAACTAAAATAATAAATAAAACAAATAATACTAAGGCCAGGGCGTGACAGTACTATTAGGATGTATTCGTCTGCATGTTTTGACAGCCTTCGAGCCAGTGGATTACTGAACAAAACGTGCCTACAAAACTGAGTTTTTGGGATATAAAGAGAGACTTTATTGAACAAAACAAACATTCATTGTGTAGCTGGGTCTCTTGTGACTGCAACCAGATGAAGATCTTCAAAGGTAAGTGATTCATTTTATCGCTATTTCTGACTTTCGTGACTCCTCTACTTGGTTGGAAAATGTTTGTATGCTTTTATAAGCGGGGAGCTGTCCTCAGGTAATCGCATGGTATGCTTTCGCCATAAAGCCTTTCTGTAATCTGGCAAAGCGGCTGGATTAACAAGAAGTTAGTCTTTAAACCGATGTATAACACTTGTATTTTTATGAATGTTTATTGTGACTATTTCTGTATTTTGAATTTGGCGCTCTGCAATTTCACCAGATGTTGTCGAGGAGGGTCGCTAGCAGCATGCCTGTGCCAGAGAGGTTAAAMATTATTTCCTGCAATTCTACACATTTTGCCATGGGGCAGAGAGACAAATTTGCAATTCTACACATTTTGCTATACTGCCCTACCAAGCAAAAAAGCAGTAAATGCTCATTTGGTTGAATGAATTAATGTCATTTTTGCTACATTAAATACAAGCTTAATCATGTGGCCAACTATCCTGCCTCTATTGTATTCTGTTTTGGATATAATGGGGGTCATGCTAGCAGTAACTGCATAAAGTCACTGTGAAACCAGTTCCATGCTATTAGCCTTTTTGCTTGGCAGGGCAGTATAGTGTGGAGGCAAATCTTTGCAGTTTTTAATATAATAACTGATAATCTATGGGCCCAACCCAGGTCAGTAATTCGACCATGCTTACTACAAGTTTAGATAGCTATGCCCTAGACTAATTTACTAATCTAAGACAAATTGCTAACATGGGCTAATTGAGTGGCTACTGATGCAAAATCAAATTTTGAAATTGCACCTTGTCTATTATTCTAACTCTAAACAGCAAATTGAGACCCCGACTGAGATCTTTAACAAATAATAAATAAAAAATTGGTCCGTGGGCCTACAAAAGGGGGGCCGTGGGCCGCGTGGCTGCCAGTTTCCCATGCCTGATATAGACGGACCAGTTGAAAGCTGTGATCCCTTTTTGATGTCACTTGTTAAATCCACTTCAATCAGTGTAGAAAAAGAGGAGGAGACAGGTTAAAGAAGGATTTTTAAGCCTTGAGACAATTGAGACATGTATTGTGCAAGTGTGCCATTTAGAGGATGAATGGCCAAGACAAAAGATTGAAGTGCCTTTGAACGGGGTATGGTAGTAGGTGTCAGGCGCACCGGTTTGAGTGTGTCAAGAACTGCAGCGCTGCTGGGTTTTTCACGCTCAACAGTTTCACGTGTGTATCAAGAATGGTCCACCACCCAAAGGGCATCCAGCCAACTTGACACAACTGTGGGAAGCATTGGAGTCACAAGGGCCAGCATCCCTGTGTAACACTTTCGACACCTTGTAGAGTCCATGCCCCGACGAATTGAGGCTGTTCTGAGGGCAAAAGGGGGTGCAACTCAATATTAGGAAGGTGATCCTAATGCTTTGTCCACTCAGGGTACCGTATGTGGTAGAGACTACAAAGGGAAGCACAGCCGCGAGCTGCCCAGTGACACGAGCCTACCAGACGAGCTAAATTACTTATATGCTCGCTTCGAGGCAGGTAATGTGGTAGCATTTTCCAGTCATCTGGTGATTCTCAGTAACTATACTGTTCTCTTTGAAGTAGAAAGAATAATCAATATACGTTTAAATATTAGACATGTGTAAGCAGAATTAAGGCTGAAGCCCATGTGAGTGTACAAAGATGGATCAATATTATATTGACCATTGGACATGTAAAAACAGAACGTAAGCAGAATCTGTGTGGATTAAGCAAGGTAAACCAAGAGGACCTGTCTGGTCTGGGCCATGTCTGATCTTGTGACGGCTACTGGACACGCACATGGGTTAATCATACATAGACAAATAAGGTCTGAACTTGTGAAGACCTTTGGACAGGAACATTAGTTAAGGGGTATGCATGTCACGCCACCAATAGAATCTATGCCCCAATATCTGAGCCAATAAGAGAATGGAAACTATGTAAGAAAACAAGATTCGTAAAGTGGGGTGATGACGTTGGGTAAGACTGTATAAAATCCAAGCACTAAGAATGAAGATTCAGTTGTTTCATGGAACTGCCTCGGCTTTTGTTACTTTTGTAATAAAAGTCTAATTGAATTCACAAGCTCTGGTATCTGAGAATTATTTGATTTAATATTTTTCCACAACAGTAACACTGAAGCAGGCATAAGAGCATCAGCTGTTCCGGACGACTGTGTGATCACGCTCGCTGTAGCCAATGTGAGTAAGACCTTTAAACAGGTCAACATTCACAAGGCTGCAGGCCCAGACTGATTACCAGGACGTGTGCTCCGAGCATGCGCTGACCAACTGGCAAGTGTCTTCACTGATATTTGCAACCTGTTCCTGACTGAATCTGTAATACCAACATGTTTCAAGCAGACCACCATAGTCCCTGTGCCCAYTAACACTAAGGTAACCTGCCTAAATGACTACCGACCCATAGCACTCATGTCTGTGGCCATGTAGTGCTTTGAAAGGCTGGTCAGGGCTCACATCAACACCATTATCCCGCCCCAACAGATCCACAGATGATGCAATCTCTATTGCACTCAACACTGCCCTTTCCAACCTGGACAAAAGGAACACCTATGTGAGAATGCTATTCATTGACTACAGCTCAGCGTTCAACACCATAGTGCCCTCAAAGCTCATCACTAAGCTAAGGAGCCTGGGACTAAACACCTCCCTCTGCAACTGGATCCTGGACTTCCTGACGGGCCGTCCCCAGGTGGTAAGGGTAGGTAACAACACATCCGTCATGCTGATCATCAACACAGGGGCCCCTCTGGGGTGTGTGCTCAGTCCCCTCCTGTACTCCCTGTTCACTCAGGACTGCATGGCCAGGCACGACTCCAACACCATCATCAAGTTTGCCGATGACACAACAGTGGTAGGCCTGATCACCAACAACGATGAGACAGCCTATAGGGAGGAGGTCAGAGACCTGGCCGTGTGGTGCCAGGACAACAACCTCTCCCTCAAGAAACCTAGAGAGGAACCAGGCCATGAGGGGTGGCCAGTCCTCTTCTGGCTATACTGTACTCTATACCATCTACTGCATCTTGCCTATGCCGTTCGGCCATCGCTCATCCATATTTTTATATGTACATATTCTTATTCATTCCTTTACACTTGTGTGTCAGGGAGGGGAGAAACCTTGGGCTTGTAGTAGATTGTATAACAGGTGGCAGGCAATATGAGAAGGACTTGTAAACTATATTATCATTGTATTAGAGGAGGGACATTTATGATGAAATGTGAGGTATATAGACCAATGTACCGGAAATGATAAGCAGAGCTCTCGAGAATAAAACGCTAACGGCTAAGTAGATGACTGGTTTCTGTCTATTTTATGTAAATAAAAACCTTACAAATTCTTAGAAACGGACAGAAGTGTTTTATTGAATTGGTTATTGAACATATAGGAACTAAATTCCTCTAACAATTGGTCTTTCGAATCGGATCTAAATATCTGTACCTGTCATCTGAAGGTAACAAGCCAAGAACCGTGCACAGGCGGGCCGTGAGAAACGGACAGAATTGTTTTAATTGAATTGGTTATTGAACATATAGGAACAAAATTCTCTAACAGTGTCCTAAATCATACATTCGATAAGATTGACAGATTTGGTAATAAAAAAAGCTAATATTGGGAGTCATCCCTAAAAATAATTTACAAGATACCTGGGAGTTATTCTACCCAGATACAAAATACTACGCTTTTAAAAGATGCATGATCTTGTGATATCTACACCAGTAGAAAATAACACTTAGCGGCAGAATTTGGAGAATGAATAAAGAGCATCGTCCAGCCCTAAATGTATAAATACGTAAACGGAAAAATGTAAACCTTTACCATTACAAATGTAGACATAGAGGACAGAGAAAAGTCGATTTTGGATGCCTTTAAGGTTACATTAGGGGAATGATAATCTCAAACTTTGCAAAGTTAAATCTGATTTAGAAATGAACTTCTCCGGGGTAGAGGGCAGCATTTTCACTTTTGGATAAATAGCATGCCCAATTTCAACTTCCTTCTACTCATCCCCAGAATATAAGATATGCATTTATTATAGATATTTGGATAGAAAACACTCTGAAGTTTCTAAAACTGTTTGAATCATGTCTGTGAGCATAACAGAACTTATGTAGCAGGTAAAACCCCGAGGACAAACCATTCAGAATTTTTATTTTTGAGGTCACTGTCTTTAATGAATTTTCATTGGGACACCAGATTTCTAAGGGACTTGTTTGCAGTTCCTACCGCTTCCACTGGATGTCACCAGTCTTTGGAAATTGGTTGAGGTTATTCCTTTGTGTAATGAAGAAGTAAGGCCATCGTAAAGGAGGGTCACTTGAAGTAAATTGTTTAGAGAGGCACATACCAAAAAAGTTGCGTCAGTTTGTTTTCTTTTGTATTGAACACAGATCATCCCGTCTTCAAATTGATCGATTATTAACGTTTAAAAATACCTAACGTTGTATTACAAAAGTAGTTTGAAATGTTTTGGTAAAGTTTACATGTAACTTTTGATATATTTTGTAGTGACGTTGCGCAAGTTGGAAGCTGTGTTTTTCTGGATGAAACGCGCCAAATAAATTGACATTTGC